>NC_090064.1:10677461-10720068 GCF_038355195.1 Osmerus mordax
CCACTCTCCCCCACTCTGCAATCTGCCATCGATTTCTACCTCCCATCTAACACAATTAAAGTTCTAGATGTCTCATGGCCCAGTGCTGGTATAAGTTGAGTCAGACAAATTCACAGTTGAGTTGGACTCAACTATCCAAACAGGGTTGGTATATTTTCAGTTTTATGAGTTGCGATGCTGTGTGACCGTACTGTATAAATAATCCCTCTCACAGAAATACTTCCAGGTGTTACACAACGTGTATTTTTTCTTGAAATCTTTTAGTTCTTACCTTTTCTCACGAAATGGAAGACAGACCTTCGACCAAGTTTTCTAGGAAGTAAGAAAGCGAGAGAAAGAAAGAGAGAGCGATAGAAACCGCAGTCAAATATTTGGTCTATTCTGACAGGTATCGGACTCTAGCTGGGTTTTTTCCAAAGATTTCACATGGACAGAACCTGTGCCAGCGCAATTTTTTTAATTTAAAGTGGGATCAAAAATTTGAAACTCAACCCAGGTCATTATCATCTGTTCACAATCATGTACCTTAAGCCATTCCACTCTCATCTTTTTCTTGAGACGTTGATATTTTATGAAAGTATAGTTTGGGTAAAAAACATCTTAAGAAATACCTGAGGTTATTCAGAGCTTATGTTTAAAGGAGGCTGGAAGCTCGTCTCACACGGGGGAGGATTCTAGCTTTAGGTAGACTTCTTTTTCCGATAGTTAGTAAGATGATACCATAGTGTAGAAACATGTAATTGTCTGTTTGGTGTTACGTTTTCATAATGTTAGACTATCCCAAAGCTTCTGGACCACTGAGACAGTCATGTGGCTGTGGGGGGCATTACAGGGAGGTTGTTCTGTCATTGTTTACAACGAGTCTCCTTTCCCTGTGTCTCGGAGGCAGGGGCAGGAGGGATGAGCGCAAAGATAACTCCCCTCTGTCTGGTGAAACCTCCAGCCCCTTCGGGCGCCTTTAATGCTCCACTGACTGATCCTTCCAGGAAGTGAGTGAATACAAGGAGAACCCCCTGAACCCTCCCCAGTCTGCCCCGCCAAACCCCGGTGTAAGCCACTGCGGCACGCTGTGCTCAAATCAAAGGGGGCTCTCTCTCTGTGCCTGAGGGCAAAGTGGGATTCTGTGTGTGGTAGTGTGTGTGTGTGCTGACAGTTTTGGTGTGTGTGGCCTGAAGGAGGCACGGGGTAATAGGTGTCCTTGTCACACACGCAGACATGTTCATTTTCATGACAGCATCTGTCTGAGCCTCTCTGGCTCTCTCAACTTGGTATGGTTCTGTGGTGTCATGGCACCATTAAGGAAACTAAGCTCAAACCTCACGCTCGGAAGGTTGCTACTGCAATACCTGTAATCACTGGAGACAAATATGTCGGGGATAAAACTCACGTACTTTGTTGTTGTTGGAATTCATCTCAGATGTTGGAAAATATTGGAATATTACGTCTATGGAACTGGAATACAGTATATTGTATATCTATTGATGCTTGTGTTGTTGTGTGGACAGACGAGTGCAGCCCTCCATGCTTCCTGATGAAGAGCCTCCAGTTCAGAAGCATCGCCCCCAAGGCCCCGGCGCCAGCCCCAGCAGTGATGCCCTCCCCAGCCCTCCTCTCCTGCCAGCCCTCCGAAGCCACAACGGCCACCAGTCCCAAATCCATCATCGTGCCAGCCCAGAACTATGCCCTGATGCAGGTGGCAGGCCAGGAGGGAACTTTCTCTCTGGTGGCACTGCCTCCTTCTGTCTCCTCTCAGACCCCTCAATCACAACAACCACAACAACAGCCAATGCAAACAAACCTAAAACTACCTATTTCCCGATACCAGCCAATGAGAAGCAAGGGAACCCCGCCTGCCCCAGTCAAGTCAGCCCCGCCTATTAACAAGACAAAGACCCCCACTAAGGTCACCGTGACGACCCGGGCACGGTCATTAGCTTCAGTGAAGAGGAGGCCGTTGGAGTCCAAAGAGACAAAGGAGAACCCGGCCAAAGTTGAACCTTCAGAGCAGATGATCCTTATAGACTCCTCGTCCAATGAGATTTCAGTCACAGCTGTGCTCCCCGACAATGCTGTCCTCTACCCAGGCTCCCAGGTGAAGCAGGAAGTAGAGCCCTCCAATAGACCTGCCTCGGACCTCCTCCAGAACATCCACTACCCCTCGACCGCTGCCAAGAACCCTTTAGCCAAAATCGAGGAGGAGAGCAGCAGGCCCTACCAAGCCAAACAAACTCCAACACAACCAGCAGGAGCCGGCAGCATCACCGTCCTCTCCCCAGCCATCTTCAGCAAGGCTGTCCAGATAATCCCCTCCCCCCCGAAAGGCAAACTTCCCATCCTTCCCTACTCCAAGATGAAGAGCACTCTTATCCCCACCGCCAAGCTCAACAACATGTCCCCCGAGAAGAGGTTCCCCATCGCCTCCCCAGATCCAGCCTCCAAGACCACAGAGACTGTAGATGCCATGCGTCACAGCCAGGTGCCAAACTCCACGCCCCAGAACCAGCCCCAGGAAAAGGCCTTCATACCACTGCTCAGCCCTTTACCAAAACCTCCAGGTAAGAAGAGGGGGAGGAAGAGAAAGACCATGGAAGACATTCTGGCTTTTGAGGCAAGGAAAAAAAGATCCTTGTCTTTCTTCAGGAGGAGGGTTCCGGAGAAACCCCCGGCTGTCCCTCTGGGCTCCAAGCCGAAAGAGGTGGACATCTCCAAGAAGTACCGCAGTATACGACCCAAGCCCATGCTAGTGATGGAGACTGTTCCCCAGCTGGTCAGCCTTCCCGCCCTGACTCCAGACACCCAGGACCAAGAGCTCCTCCTGGGGCACCAGCTCTCCGCCAAGCTCCTGGACTGCCCCGGTACTCCCCAGCCCGCTCCCCTACACTTCCGACCCAGCGCCCAGCGAGTATACCTGGGTAGTCGGCCGGTACACCGATGCCCGACCTGCGGCCGCTGCTTCCAGTTCAAGCATCACTTGCAGAGCCACATGAACAGCCACACCAACAGCCGGCCCTACGCCTGCCCTGTCTGCCGCAAGGCCTACGCCCACTCAGGAAGCCTGAGCACCCACATGAAGCTGCAGCACTCCGACGGGCGGCCCCGGAAGACGTTGCGATGCGAGTTCTGCGAGAAGGCTTTTGGCTACGTGGGCGTGTACTTCAGCCACCTGAGGGAGGTCCACAAGGTGGTGCTGACGGTGGAGCCTTCCATCAGCCAGCACGAGGAGCAAGTGGCCATAGAAGGGTGAGTGATTTCAAACTCTCCTGGGTGGAGGATGCTGGCTATTTCAGTGGGATTAGGTACATGAGGTACGCTTGGTTTGACTCATTAGAAGCAGGGGGAGCTAGTGAAGTAGGAAAAGTGGAACAGGAAGCAAGCGTCGAATTACGGGGGGCCTTGGGGGGGTTTGAGCCCCCTAATTAAGACTTGAACCCCCCCAAAAGAGGTAAAAACAACAGGTCGGGGGGGGGGTCGATACACGCCCTGGAGAAGAAGTTGATCCCCCCAATTGTCATTGTATAATTCGCACTCTGACAGGAAGCCAGTTTGATCTTTAGTTTTACTCTGCAACCACATTGGCCACATTAGCCACTGTGCTTCCTCTGTGTCTGGTGAGCCTCAATTAGCCTCAGTACCAACAGATTGAGATAATGGAGTTGTTTTGTCCAACCCACAGGGAGATGTCTCCGGACGAGCAGGGGCAGGAGCGTGAGGACCCAGTGGAGCTGCAGATCAAGTGCGGCCGCTGCCAGGCCATCACCCCGACCTTCGCCGACATGAAGCTCCACCTCCTCTACGTCCACGGCGAGGAGGTCCAGGTGCGACTCCGCGAGGGCGCCGCGCGAGGCGGCCGCGAGGCCGAAGACGAGCTGGTCAAGCACGCGGCGCACTACTGGCGGCAGCTCAACGAGAAGCGGAATCTGGTCAAGTGCGGAAGCTGCGACGAGGAGTTCTTCTCCTTCTCCAAGCTCAAACGCCACATCCTGCGCCACCACCGAGGGGAGCCCGAGGACGGCGAGAGCGGGGAGAGCGCCGGAGAGGCCGAGGGCGTTTGTAGCCGAGGGCGATCGTCCCGGGAGGGCGCGGGCTTTCTCTGGGCCGGCTCGGCCTATAACTGCGTGCTGTGTAGCCACATGCTGGACAGCAGAGAGGAGGTGATGGAACACTGGAGAAGTCGCCACAACTGTGAGCAGCCCAGCGTGCTGTGGGAGGCCCTCAGCTCTTACTCTGGTCAGGGGGAGACAGAGATGGAGACGGAGACAGACACACCTGCCCACAGCCCCTCACATTAGCCCCCAAAACTGTTACTGTAGGAGCCCCTGTACACTAGGAGCCCCCAGACCCATACTGTAGAGCCCCGAACCTGCAAAGTACAAGCCCCCACACCATGCACTATCTTATCTGGGGGCTCCGTCCTTACCTCCCAGACTCAGTCTTGCTAGAAGTCAGTCAGTAGCACTAGGGTTGGGTATTTTATTGATTCCAATTCTCCCTATCGATTCCGGTTCTTATTCCAATATTTTAGAGAAAAATAACATTACATTTTCTAGACATTCATCATTTAAGCTCAGCTGTGTTTTGTACCTGAGTTTGAGACGTAGCTATGGTTAACACTAGCTGAATCTGGGGTGCTCCGGGATGTTGATATGTGTCTCTTCTCACGTGCTTGGTAGACGTACTGCATAACAAATGATGTGACAGTAGGTCCTCATAGAAGGTTCTGGCAGTGTAACTTTTATGGGCTGTAAAAGGCTCACTCCAGTTCACTCTGAAGTGTGACTAAAATATGCAAAAGTTAGGGACCGAAGCAAAATCTAAATGCACGTGTCTTATCGACTCCACGGTTCTTGGACATTTTGTTCCAAGTTGGAACTCATTCTTGATACCCAACCCTCAGTAGCACACAGGGCGGAGCTTCCCAAGAGTGTCGTAGCTCCAATGTCATTCACCTCGGGTAGAAACATTTAGAGATGACCATGGTGCTGCGATACTTGTGGGAAACTTTAATAGAGAATCCACTATGTATAGTTTATAGTATTTTCTGTCTTTTTTTTGATTGCACTGTTTTGTTTCTCTGTATTCATTTGTTGTATATTAGTTTGACATGTTTTTTCTTTATTTGATTGTGTTTTTTAAAGACACAGTAAAGCTGTTTTTGAGACCTTAGTCTCATAGTAAGGGCGTACTGTCTGCCTTGAATTTTTATTGGTGACAAAACAATTACTAACAGGATATTGACCAACAAAGTTACATTAATGTGACCGGTGAAATTTAAATAATTTTAAGCTTTGGAATTCAACAAAATATTACGGCGGGTCTTTTCTAAACTTTGACATGGAAGGAAAATCATTCTCACCAGCAGCAAAATAAAAAACTGCCTTCAGAATCTTTTTTATTTGTCTCGTGAACTATAAGCCTTGTCATAATTTAGTTTTCAAGTACTATAAACGGTGTATGTGTTTATCCTGTGGTATGGCTAAGGTCGAAGCGCACTGTAGGTTTGAGTGAAGATTTAAACTCAACAAAACTGTTAGGTTTGTCATGTTTTACACAACGATAGAATCAGGACTGCGTCCGTCTGTTGTTGCTAGCTAACAGCCTGAATTATTAGCCTGTGGAGTTTGTGCATCTGAGCACTGTGCAATGAAAAGAGTATTTAAACTGTCGCATCCTCCTATACAAAGTATATGTTTTCAGACAGAAATACAGAAAAATATAATTGATTTTGGTATGTTTTACGTGGGTATTTGGTCATTGGATACCCAGCATTTTCACATGTTTCTAAACTTGCCATGAGGATGTTCAGTGTTGTGTTTTTTTGGTCAGGAAATTCCAATCTAGAAGTATCCGCATTTGTTTATGACTGTGTAACCTTTTCATATAAGAAAAAGAAAAACAATCACAGGGTAAGTGAATGTACCTTGAATGTTTTCAAACCAAATTATATATATATAGATCTATACAAAATATACTTATATAGATAGATTATATATAGATATATGGAGAATATATATTTGCATAGAAAACAGTGAATAAGCTGCTTTGTTCTGTCTCACAATGGAGGAAATGGCTGAGATGTATTTCAAGCCTGGCAACCCAAACCAAGTAGAGCTCTCTCCTTGTGTTTGTGACACAAACCAAGGTGTCTGTCCTCCTCTAGTGAGACCAGAACACACCAGTGACTCTTAGTACAACAAAGAAAACTGTGTGAAGAATCATCTAGTTAAATACATTGTTTGTTCCACAAAATGGTGACTGTGTCAAAAATGGCTGAAAGTGTTTTGTGATAGTGACTGTACCTGAAAAACCTTAAATTTCAAAAAATAAAAATATAGTATGGTTTGCTTAATGAATAATAATTAAAAAAGGTTTGTGATATTTACTGGGACTAAAGTGACATGGAAAGTATATAAAGCAGTAATGGTCGTACATACACACACAATCTGATGCACATTGATAAATTAAAATTTTGAACCAGTTCACGGTGGGGTGCACATAAAGCAATACAATCAGCATGTGGTCCTGCAGCCCTATAAATGTGCAGTGTATGAGGACTTCATTCCAACGAATAAAGAGTGTTTTCTAGCTCTATGAACACAGTCATGAAGATTCATGTTCCAGAAGACTTCCCATTGGGGTTGAGTGGAGGGGTAGGATATTGTGTGCCTGCGACACGCATCAACACAATCATCAAATGCCTTGTGATGGGCTCATATTTAATGAATGGAGCTAACAATACATTAGGGGAATCCCTCCCTTTCTCTCTTTACCTCTCTCATTTCTCATTCCCCCCCTCTCCTAACCTCACTCTCCTTTCTCATTTTTAACCTCATTCCCTTTCTCTTTCTCTCTCTTCTTCCACCCCCCCATCATGCCTCTCTCACCCTATCCTTCCTCCCACCCTTCCCTCTCCAGACTCAGATGATCCTCTCCCCTCAGCTCTGTTGCCACCCCTGAAATAGGAGTGTATGGGCTAAGACAGGGCACCTGAAATCACAGCAGCACTGCACTCTGCCCTTTGGCCCCAGGTCGTGCACCTCCAACACAGTTAGACCCGAGGGTCTGCATTCCTCACCGGACTGGGGAGAGCTGAGGCAATTCACTGGCAAGATCACACGCCTTCCTGGAGGTATATTGACCAACAACAGATTGAGGTTGGCTTAGTGAAACCTGTGTTCGATGTATTGAATTTGTAAGAGGAACAACTATACTTCCCAGTGAAAGATTCTGCAGGGGAGCTTGTGAAGCAAGAGTACACCCTTCGTGTATCGGCCCCCAATCTACTGACGCCATTGCACGGCGTATAGCGGGAGTAGATAAAACGGAAAGCACTGGAATGCTGATGCATATTTCCCTTTAATCAAAGTTAACACAAAACCCCAGCCGTCACACACCGCCTCCCACCTCGTCAGGGCCGGCACTAGCCTCTCCTGGGTAAGATGTGTGTGTGTGGGGGGGGGGGCTGAGATCAAAGACACACAGACTCACTTAGACTGACACTCACACACACATCTACACACCAGACACACTAAAACATGATCATTGGGGATAGAAATGGAAGCAACCCGGGGCTGCCAACTTCTCCAACTCAAATCCAACTTCCATGTGTGTGTGTGTGCGTGTGTGTGTGACGTGAGCACCAACGAGAAGTGAAACGGTTCCCCGTAAACACTATTCAGGAGATTGGGTCCGGAGCCAGCCACGCCATTATCAACAACAGACCTCTGGCACAGATTTATGGACCAATAAAAACATGAGCGGTGATTCCTACAGATGTTGCAACCAGGTGGGGTGTAACGTAACCTAAGAAGACACCTGACTCCTGGGGGCGGACAGGGTTCTCTGTTTACCGCTCGTGTTTAAACGGTCGCCATCGCATCGAGACATGGTCCGTGGCCTATGGTCCTCAAAAGCGTCGAGGCCCTAATACCTGTGAAGCCGAAATGAGCACAACAGTTGTGTTGATTAATGTGCATCCGACATGTGCACGCACACACGCGTGCACACACGATCCTCCCCATCGCACACGTACCTCCCAGGGAGGGCTCAGATGTTCCCCCTGCCCTCCTCCTCCTGGTTGGGCTCTCGTGTTTCAAAGCAGCCCAGCTCTCTGCACCCAGTCACATTAGCTATCTAATGAAGAACAGAGGCGGTCAGGTGAATTATTGATGGCCAGCTGCTGGGGAGAGAGAGAGTAGAGAAAGCGAGGGGGATCGATTCTGACTGACCCCCTAAACAGCGCGGGGATGGAGAGAGTCTGGGAGGCAGGTACAGAGGTGATGCCGTCATACTGTACAAGTTAAGTCGGTTATCACTAAGAGCTAGCTATTCTACAGTAAATAGAGCCAGAAGAAGGAGAGCAGTCTGATTGGCTTAAGACTAATGGCTGCTCAAAGCAGCTACTGTAACATGTTGGATTTCAATATTTGCTGTTACACATTGTGCTAGCTACAGTCGATTGCCTACGTGCACTAGAGAGGATGTTTTATCCAAGTGATATGATGACCCAACTCTATTTGGGACACATGGTTGAAGCTCACATGCAGACATTATGTTTTTGCTAGTTCTGCCAGCATGCGCCCAGCGAGCGTTTCCATGTCACCTCGATGGGAATTCACTACGGGACGGTGCTCACTGCTCCGATCCAGATGGTCAAGAACTCCCAGTGTTCAATGGGGTTGGCGCCGTTTGCCCAAGGGGACATCTGCCATCTGTTCTGCCCCACTTCAAGAGATGCACCATAACTTCATCTCTCTGAGTTCTGATCTATCACTTAGGAGGCTAAACTGACACTGCTAGGTCATGAAAGGCCTGTCTCTCTTTTTGCTCTTCTTTCTTTCTCTCAATTTCTCTGTTAGTCTCACTTGTTCACTCTGTCTTTGCTTCTCTCGCTTGTAGCTCCTTTTCAGTTTATCCTTCTCTCTTTCTGTTCGCTCTCTGTCTCACTCTCTTTTTCTTAGAGACAGATATAGACTGACGTTATTGAAACGCGGAGCATCTTTCCAGCTCGAGGGATTGGTCGGAGATAACAGGATGCTAATGTCTGCCTTTGGGGAATTATGTCTGCCTGAGTGGTAACCTACATTTACCAAGGATCTTACAAATAAGGTTAATGAAATAGGTCTCGAGGAGGAAGGAGACACACACAGTCACACACACGTGGACACAAAGAAACACACTCAAAACGACACACACACATGCACATAAAACGTTACACAAAAGAACAAGCATTATACACGTCAATGCCTGATTTGAAGCCCAAGGAGTCAGAGTAGGTCATTTATTTATTTATTTAGGTATGAGCAATGGATGAATAATACTGGAATAATAATGAATAAGTCTGGGGTAGGTGCAGTGAGTATGTATTGTATATTGGGAGGGGGGAGACATCCCTCGACCTAGCCTTGCAGAAAACACCCCTATGTCTGCACATGTGTAGGTGTGTAAAGGCTTGTGTTTGTGTGGCTGACTTTAACAGAAGGAGCTCTGTGGTTGGTCGACACCCTAGTGCAGCCATCTCCATCCCCTCGCACCCCCCAACTTGCAATTAAACAGACAGGACGGGAAATTCCCCTCACTGATTTGATAGGTTAATTAGCCCATGAATGGGAGGGTGGGGGGGACGTTGTGGACTAACGATGGCATAGACAAAGCTGGAGGGCAGAGTGAGATGCCACAGAGGATAGTCCGTTCACACCTGACACATTTTAATCTGTCTTAATTCACTCCCTATTATACATTTCATTAAGAGAGAAGTGTGTGTAGGGTGAGAGTGTGTGGACATTACTGTTACAAGAAGCAATCATATTAGAAACACCAAGTCTATGTGTGTGTAGCTGTGTGTGTGTGTGTGTGTGTGTGTGTGTGTGTGTGTGTGTGTGTGTGTGTGTATGTGTGTGTGTGTGTCTTGCTGCATGGGGGTGTAACAAGCTATCCTCTGCACCTCCACCCCTCTGGCCCCAGCCCCCGTTCCCCACAACGGTGAGCTTTAAAGGGGATTCACACACTCTGCTCCTCCCCTGGGGGAGGGCTGCAGTTCGACCCCGGTTGTCAGAATCTATTAAACTCAGCCCCTTCTCCATAGCGTTTAGATGAGTCAGGCTACAGCTCTGGAGTACCTTCCCCCCTCCTCTCTCTCCTACCTCCGCGCTGGCCGCACACCTATATCTAACCCCCCCCTCCCCCCACCCCCACCCCATCCCTCACACACCTCCAGGGACACTCTCTCCCTCTCCCTGTCAGTACCCGGGAATAATACCCTCCGTTTCATCGCTTACAGGAAGAAAACGGTGAGGTAATAAATCTACGGTGATGTAGAGGAAAGAAAGAGAAAGAGATGGAGAGGAGAAGGAGAGGCTAGGAGGCTTGTTCTGTCTCTCGCGCCACAGCCCGCTTACTCAGCATTGCAGAATAGGACAAGTCCAGGGGAGGAATGGAGGGAGGGAGCACGGACCGAGAGAGAGAGAGAGAGAGAGAGAGAGAGGGGGGGGGGGGGGGAGGCACTCCTGTCCCCTTGGCATGATTGCAGAAGGAGAATCCATGAGTTGGCACTGTTACAGATGGATGGCTGCTCTCAATGGAAAGCAATATTCTCTCTCTTCATCCATTGGTTTACCCATAAGAGTCATTTTCATCTCACACACCTGCCAATCAGGATCCATAGATCCATCTGGGATTCACTCTAACCAGATCCACAGTGGTCAACTGTAGCTTATGCTATGCCTTAGAACAGGGCCTCTCGTGTCGAACACGCAGGGCCTCTCGTGTTCGTCAACAGAATCAATAGTATCACGTACTGTAACAAAACTGAGAAGGGCTGAAGAGAGGAACTACTGTTCACAATACTACCAATATTAAATGACTGACTGGTTTTAACAGTGCACACTGGAGCTTTATAAACAGGGGAATTTATAGCCATGCACCACCACGAAAAAGAACACACATCCAAAAATAAATTAAATAAATAATAACAAATGAAATAACAAAATAAGTCAAGTACTTGCCAACCCATTTTACAATCCTAAGTAGTTACCCCTCAGTTTAATAATAGAATTGGTTGAAAACATCCAAAACGGGAAGCATAATTGGCATCAATACTTTTTAAGGCCCTTCTCTACGAAGGTTAGCTACGTAGCTTAGCTAACACATGCAGCTAATGAAGCCCATAAGCCCCATGGGAAATCACACGTTAGCGTTTTGCCATTTCATCTTTGTGTTAATCAGCAGCAAGCGTTTCAATAATAAAACACACAAGGTGTTACACGCATCTGCTGCCCCCTCCTCCCCTGAAAATAAGCACAAGGGGCGTAGGCCTCCAAGTACCTAAAAGTCTAAGGAGATTTCATTTAATGCCTTGGCTGTAAATGATTGAGTCTGAAATAGTTTGAAAATAATAAAAGGCAACCTACTCTGGGTCTCTTCAGTTCCTGAGTTTTCAAAACAGAGTTTAGAAATCGGAGAAACACTAAAAACCATCACCAAATCTACCAATAGAGTAAGCAATAGAAAGACTCCCTCAATAATGAGGAAATGTGGTCATCAACATGACATTATCGAGGAAACATTTAGAAGACAAAACATTAGGGAGAGTGATAGACACAGTTTCTTCCCACAATTCCCATCCAGCAACAGTGAACACTAGCATTACTCCAGTCATGCCAACCATGACTCGAACCAGATTAGCACCTTTGATTTCACAGTGTTTGGAAGGAGCCTACCTGCCCATCCATCACTCCGGTTTAGGTCCCTCTCAGGTGCCAAGCTCTCCCTCACAGCCTTCCTGGAGCTTGGCACTGCCTCTAGAACTTTTCAGATTTTGAAGCCAACAGGAAATGACCTATTGTTCTGAGATAATGTGAAATATAACGTTCTCCAGCTCTCACCAGGCCCCTGAAAAGCTCCAAGAGGCCAAGTGTGAGCACCTGCCAAGGAGAACCACCAGTGAGGTATAACATGGTATACTGGAGAGCAGAGTCTTTCCAAGTGCATTGTGGGAACACTGGCTCCTATTACACAACCACGCAACCAAAGATAGCTTTACATGTTTCCACAATATCACTCAAGAAACTTCACTGACAATATTTTGGATGGGAATAAACTGAATTGTCAGATCACTAAAAAGCTGTATTGTGTGTTATTCCTTTCCCCCTTTTGGAACATCGAATAAGGTTCAAATGTTTAATCTTTTCATTTTCTAAGCTGTCAGAGTGGATGAGTTCAGACTTCTCATTTCTCCAAACACAACAACAGCAGAAAGGCCAATAGAAAGACAGTCATGGTTTCTGGTGGACTGAACACTGTTCACTATAACACACACTCACAAACACATGTAAGAAATTAGATATTTTCCGTATGGGTTGACACGAGCTGTGTGTGTGTGTGTGTGTGTGTGTGTGTGTGCATGAGTTAGCACACTGTTTTCCATGACAAGGTTTTGGTTCTTAGTCAGATGTTGAGAAGCAATCAAACTTTTTATACACTGTCGTGGTGTGCCTGTTGTGGAAACAAGCAAGGATGGTTTATGCCAAAAAAAGACATGCCAGAACTAAACATAGCCCTGACGTATCCAGGAACAGAGTAGACTACAATACCTGCTGTCCGTGTGTATGGATGTCAATCTATCATGTGGGTGTGTATTCATCACATATGTGTATGTCAGCATCAGTCAAATATGCCTACATGTTCATTATGTTTGTATGCTCTGTAAACTGTACAGAAATATATATATATAAACACACAGATAATACAATTACATCTTTATAAATATGTTTAAGGGGTGCTACCACACAATTGTTGTTGATGTTTTGTTGACGGCTCGTACTGTTTAGTAATAACTGGCAAGGAACTATTGTTATCATCGCCTTCCACAGTCACACACACTTAAGCCTACATAAAACACAAATGCTCAAACACACACAGCATTCAGAGAGGATCAAGACTCCTAATGTCTTGATGTGTTCAGGAAATGAAGAAAGCTTGTTACAAGCTCAAGTTACATCTTCAATTGTCACAACATTTCATCTCCAAACTTGCCCTTAAGGGGGGGTTTGTATGTTTTTGTTTTCTCTAAAAGAGAAATCTGACTGATATCTTTGAAACCGATTTACACAGAAATTAGACAGTACTGGATTAGAGTACAGAGACATGGTTTGGATTTAGTTGTTTATCCTTCATTGAGGGACTTTCTTTTCTTTGAACAAGAACACACCTTGAAATACATTCCTTTCTAACTAGAAGAAATGCCTGAACAAAAAAGGGAGCTCTTTTGAAACTTTCGACACGATGCTTGTTTGTATGGTTTTACAGCAATGTACCTGTCCCCAGTCATGTCGCCAGTCTTTTGCAGATGTAGAACAGCACCACCCACTGGCCTGCTTCTGATTGACCCTGATTCACCTGGATCAACCACAGGAGGGGCCATATTCCTCCACATCACGTTCTGTAAGTAAGAACCCGATCAGTCTTTCTGGATACGGCTCCGGGGCTGAGCCTCGGGCTGGGGGTCTGGGATCTGCTAACGGAAGGAAACGCAGCAGGTAAAAGAGAGACGATGAATGTCCTGCTTCAAACGCACAGCAGCGCTTCAATGATGTCTGCAGTGAGTTGGAGGAGCAGAGCTGGAGGAGAGAGTCAACACATCAGCAGGTTAGAAGCGGGGCGAGGGAGGCGTTAATAACAAGGCCCTGAGCTCTTCGTTCTCCATTAGAATTACCAAACTCGGCTCAGCGCACTATCTAAGATTACAGGAGTGAGTTACACCCGATTCTGAGGAAAGTACACCGTATTTCTAAATATTTAATCAGAGCGTCAAAATGAAACAAATGAGGCGCAGCGCGACAACGGGAAGACGACTGACTGGGCTGCACACACACACACACACAATCATGAACACCGACATACTGATGAGCACACAAACAGACATGAGCACAATAGAGTGCACACAAGCACGCACACATGCACACACTCCAGGGACAGACAAGTATCTCAATATCTGGTGATTACAAGTGAATCTGTTTATGGACATCGAGTGTGTCTCTCCATTCCATAAGAACCTGATATGGAGTGTGTGTGTGTGTGTGTCACGGTCAGGTACAAAAAGGAATTCTCTCGCACAGTACTCCGCAGTTTAACCTGTGTCATTTGTGAACGTGCGTGTTTTCGCAAGCATCCTTGAGACACGATCAGCTGGTAGCTCATCCGTGTCTTGTGCTGTCTGTTCAAGTGGCCATGAAAGGAACTTGTCTGGCCTCATTTCAAGCAAAACATGATAGGAGGAGCAGAGAGAGGGGGTCGCATAAACCCCGGTGACGCAGCTCAAAGCCAGTCACTCGCTCAACCACAGCGACAGGACCATGAGCTCAAACACCAGCGTGTGTATGTTAGTATGTGTGTGTATAAGCGCCTGCGTATCACATGCAAAGTGAAGACAGCAGTGTGTATTCGTGTGTGTCTAGCCAAGCGTGACAGGCGAGTGTTCAAAAGTCGGAGAGAGACATTTCGAAAAGAGCTCAATAACTTGTTTCCCTGCCTCACCCCACTTCTTCGAGGAAAAGCTGTTCCTTCGTGTCCCGTAAGGTCCATGATGCCATATGATGTCACCACGCGCTGATGTCATGCACGCTGTGCTCATCGGACCACCTCGCAGAAAAGGACCGCCCTTCACCGTCACGGTGACATCATCCTCATCCTCCTCATCGTCAGGGCTTTGCCTCTGTAGAAGGCATCTGAGTCAGGCTCTCCTGTCGGGTCAGGGGATAGAACACTGGCAAACAAGAGCCGGTCGCACCCTGACACAGGGAGGGGCAGACGGAGGAAGACAAAGAGGGAGGGGCAAGAGCAAAAGAGAGAGAAAGAGAGACCAAGAGAGGTGAGGTAAGGGGAGCATGAGCCGTGGAGAAGCAGGAAGGCGGGGGGGGAGGGGTGAGGTAAGGTGGCAGCCGAAACGAGGATGTGGGCGGGTGTGGGTTTGACTCCTGTGGCCTGTGACAGCTCGGCCCGACGCTCTCAGCGCCTTTTTGTTGCGATGAATAATTGAGGACACTAAGTGACGCACCTTTCTCGGAGTTCGCTCCCTCGTTCCAGTCCTCCACCCTCACTCCTTCCCTCCGTCTTCCCGAGAAGTGAAAGAGCGCCGAGCGTAGTGTTAGCTATTCCTAATCAAAAAGGACCTGACTTCACAGACACACCGGAGAGAATGGACCTCTGGGGATTCAGCGCACACACTCGCAGACACACACGCACGCGCGTGCACACCACACACACACACACACACACACACACACAGAAGTATACTGTACTCCCACACGCACATAAGCAGAAACACACAAAGAACAAGGAGCTCAGCTGCATGATAATGCTGCTCCTGACTTTCACACTCAAGCATTCTAAGCCCCAGAGTTGAAACACTCTGGGGCTTAGAACCCCCCCCCCCCCCCCCCCCCCCCCTCCTCCCCAGCCATAGGCAATGAATAACAACACAGTGAATAACAACACGAACGGTAGAGATAGAATCTAACTTTGATGAACCAAATACAAAGATTGAAAGGCAGCTTTCGGTGCCTGTTCATGCAGGGAGCGGCCTGCTCCATCTTTACGGCCTCAGAGACTCCCGGGGGAAGGTAAGACGAAGAGGAGAGGGAGTGATGCAATCTCCCCCGCTCTCTGGACAGAGGATCAGTTACTGCTGAGCCAGGGAGGCTGAGAGGGGGAGAGGCTGAGAGGGAGAGAGGTTGGGAGGTCGCGAGGCTGAGAGGCAGGGAGGGAGAGGCTGAAAGGCTGGGAGGGCGAAAGGCTGGGATCGGGGGAGAGAGGCTGAGAGGGAGGCTTGGAGGGAGAGAGGCCGGGAGGATAGGGGATACCTGGGATGGATGCTGGTGTCTCGGGGGACTCGTGAAACTGAAACTGAGGGTGGAGCAGAAGAAAGGAGAGGAGAAGATGGACAAAGGAACTGAGGTGGTGGACAAAGTCATGTGACCTCCCTGAAGGACAGGCAACTCTCCAGCAGTGACGCTGGTCTCTCCAGGAGTTTAGTCAGCGAGGCATCTCATCCTCTGATACTGCCTAGATATGAGAGTAGATGAGCTACAGTACGTATCGCCCTCTAGTTGTTAGTGAACAATATCCATGGTATTTTATGCATATAACTTTGTCTACAACACAGGGAAAAGTCTCTTCTGAGCACATTTACTGTAAAGAGTGGTGGCAATGAAGATGATCCTGACTGATTCTGATTCTGAGAGGGCTGTAAAGAGATAGAGCGAGAGAGAGAGAGAGAGAGAGAGAGAGAGAGAGAGAGAGAGAGAGAGAGAGAGAGAGAGAGAGAGAGAGAGAGAGAGAGAGAGAGAGAGAGAGAGAGAGAGAGAGAGAGAGAGAGAACGTAAGCCATGTCAATGCTAGCCATCTCGGATCACTCCAGTGCTGTTTGGTTCACTTTGCATCTTTTGTTTGTTGCCTTACGTGTCATGGAGAAGGTGGGGAAGAGAAGCTGGGAAGCCATCGTTTCCTCACACAGAAATACTTCATGATTCATGTTTCCTGTACTTTGATCTGCACTCTGTTTGAAAAGCCCCAGCCGGGGATAAACCATTTCAGGTTGTCTAAACAATTTCCAATCACCGTTTCCATATTTAGGTTTTAATATGGCGTGAGCAGAAAACGACTCGCATGCAAACGGGTGCATTTCAAAGGAGCAGTCAGAAAGAAGGAAAACCTTATTCTGCCATTAAAAGTGAAAACAGACATTGATATGTGGAGATGGATGGTTCCTGTTTTAAAGCGACGCCACCCACCCACCCACCCACGCATACACATGCGCAAACACATCATTCCCTCTCTTCCATTCCTCTCATCTCTCAAATCTCTCTGCCCCCTCCCCCAAACATGCATCTGCTCCCTCCTCATCACCCGCTCCACCTCTCCATCTCGACCCAACGCAGACCTACCTTTCCTCCTACCACGCTCCTGACCTCCCCCCTCTTCCCTCTCTTCCCACCCTTCCCTCCCCCCCCTCCACCTCTTCAGTCTTACTCAAACACTTCCATCCCTCCACGTCAAAAGCTGAATAAATAACAGAGATTCAAGATTGAACAGAGAGAGAGAGATCTGTATATGTGGTGTTCTTCTTGCAGTCGCTGGGCCTGTACGTGAAGGGCCGGGCCTGTACGTGACGGGCCGGGCCTGTACGTGACGGGCCGGGCCTGTACGTGACGGCTCAGGGTGACCTGAGACCTGCAGCTGTCCCTCATGGCCCGGCTCGATCCAGCTGAGCAAGACCAAAGAGGACAAACCGGTCACATATTCTGGCAGGCAGGACATATGAAGCCATGGTGACAGCCTGTTCCTTCTCTCTCTTTGTCTAACCATGATGGCCTCTCCTAAATCTCTTTTTGACCTGTCTTTCTTTTTTTTTTTTACAAATCTTTCTCTCTTTCTTTCTTCCCCCCATCTCTCCCTGCAGCAGGTGGCTCCACCCATGTCCTCCTCTCTCAGCACCCTGATCCAGAATGGTGATCCGGTTTCAGCCCTCCTTCCATCCCCTCTCCACCTCTCCTCTCCTGCCCTGGTCCCCACGGGCCCCTCCCCCCCATTACACATGACATCAGAGCCTCTCGACATCTGTGCACAGCTGCGGCCTCAGGACCTCGCCTCTCCTCACCTCCACACCCCGGAGAACATCCTGTTAGCCACATTAGCGTCTGGTGATTCCTTCCTGGCGCATAGCTATGGACTGTTAACATGCTGGCTAACGATTGTTGACCTCTCTCATTGCACAATGAGTGTGGCACTATATTATATAGTCTTGTTCACAAATTTGTCCCAACGTTTCAGTTTTTCTACTTTTGGGCAGTGATGAATGTAGACAGGTGTTGGCTCCCATCTCACCCCCCCCCCTTAAAACGGGCTGTAACTAAGAACAACTGGCAAGAACACCTGTTTCCACACAGCTTGAAAACAATATCCCATTCCCAACTGATACTTGAGAATGTCTAAAATCCCCCAAAGCAGAGCAGTGTCTGGAATGTGTAGGTTTGCATCCATCCAATTCATTAGGATTATTTGGACATTGTTGCTCTTGATTTTTCATCCTTCTCTGTTGTTTGATGTGTCAGATTGATTCATTACCAAAGTTCATTTTAAGGACACTTATTGTACGAAAGCCTTTTTCTTCCACCTAGTTGTCTTTGTCTATGATTTCTCAAGCCGCTCTCTCCTCTCCAGGTCCACACGGACGCCAAGTGGCAGAAGCTCTAGCGCCCCCTTCAGGTCAATACGGGAAGGACAACTTGAAAGGCCCCCTGTCCTCATGGATAATATGAACGAGACAGAGAGGAGTCTGGTGTTTCTTTTTTCAGTCTTGGCAACCCAGTTTCTATAACTCAGTCAGTGGTTGGAAAATACTGTGTGCCCCCCCCCACCCCCCATCTAGTTACATAACAGCTTTGATCTCTGAAAACCTGGGGCTAATACTGATTCTCATTCATTTACCGTGCAGTACAGCAGACTATATATGTAAGTGCCAACACTTCTTCTATGAAAATGGGGCGTTCTGTTTTATTCAGGAACCTGAAAACATTTGTAACGTTTTTTTTTTTTACTTACTGAAAAATTCAAAGGAGAGGAGGTGAGGCGAGGTGAATCGGAGAGAGGAGAAGCGAGACCTTCCTTCTACCTCTCCAGGATTATTTCCAACCAACCACCCTCCCACCCAACCCCACCACTGGCTGTCCTCCAGCTTCCTGTATATGATCTCCTTCGTCCTTCTGTCTGTGTGACAAGCCGTCATGACACACCGGTAACAATAGAACACTTCCACTTCTCACAATGTCATCATGTTTTGGCATTCCCATCATCAATGATTTTTTCACACACACAACACCTCACCCAAAGGACAGATTTGATCTGAGCAGTGAGTGTCGAGACCACTTCTTCGACAGTATTATTCATGAGAGCTGATTATTGTTGGGGTGGGAAGGGGTTGAAGTGTTGCATTCGCCCTGGTCTCCTGAAGGGGGGCGCTTTATCCACTCTCCTCACCTGACTAAACACCTCGCCTCTCATCTGCCAGCAGCCCTTGATTACACCTCTTGATTCGAGCCTCTGAGGAGAAGGAGGGACGAGTGAAGGAGGGAGAGAGAGAGAGGGTGAGGGAGGGAGGGAGGGTAAGAGAAAGAATCAAACCGATAACAAAGAGAAAGAGAAAGAAAGGGAGAGCTTGTTGAATAATTAAAAGCAGGAATGGCCTCGAGAAGTCCTCTCCCAAAACACACTCCATCTTCCTGACGTTCCACCTACGTGTGTGTGCATTGTGAAACAGTGGAACCCAGTATGTGTAGGGTGTTTATGTGTATATGTACAGTGTGGGGGTCAGAGTTCAGGCTGGGCGGAGGCTCGCAGTGAGGACAAATTGACTCTAGCGTAGAATACACACCCTATTAGTCATCCGCCACGTACTGCACACACACTTCTCCCGTCAACCCTCAGGTGTAATTGATCAAGTCAGTCTTTAACTCAGTGGATACTTTATGCGGATGTGTGTGTCTGTTTGTGTGTATACCATGAAAAGAAAAAGGTCGGCCATCTATTTTTCTACCGAGGAGGGTGGTGTGTGTGTGTTTGCATGTGTGCCCTCCTCAGCCCATCCTACGGCTGCTGCTCATTGAAGAGGCTGATTGAAAACACACTTCAGTCATTAGCCGTGCTCTTTCAAATGGGAGTGATCTTTAGCCCTGTTGGGTTTTCAGCAGCTAGTAGACCCTCTGTCGTCCAAGGTGAGTTTAACATGAGCCTTTTATCAAAAGGCCTCTCATTCCTTCCCTGTGAAGATTTTTTTGTGTCACGGCTCGAGGTCTAAAGTACATTTTTGGGAAAATATTCATTAACAAAGAAGGATGAGCGAAAGGAAAAATTATACAAATACAAAATGAGAAAATCCAAATTAAAAGGTGAATTCTTTCCTCAAGCTTCTTCAAAACATTTTTGGAACGACTCGGTTTTGAAATGTTAACCTTGATGTCCTCTGTTGGATTTGCGTGTGTGTTTGTAGTTGTGTGTCTAAAGACAGGCCACACGTCATTTCAAAGTCACTTGAACCAGTGGCACCTTCTCTCCGTTTAGGTAAAAGTCCACTCTTCTGAGGATCAGGTACTGTGTCTCTTTGTAGTCAGTTCTACAGTATCCTCATGAAGAGACAAACTTAATGTGTTTCCTTGTGATATTCACAGGACATGTAAGCACACACACAACACTCCCTGTGAGAAAACAAGAGATCCTTCTTTTGCTGCTAGCCTTGATAACTCTGTCTGTCTCTGTTCTGCCAAAGTTGTACAGTAAGGCAGGACAATTCAGCTGTATTTGTACTTTGTATGACCGCTGGGATGTCCATCTCCCTCCAGCACAAGAAAATCCTTTCTTTTCCTCTCGACCCCCCTCCTCTCCTTCCCCCCCTCCACACCTTAACTGCTAAAACAGGTCCATCTCTCTCCTTGCTCCTCTCACGCAACCTCCAGACACCACCGGCGGCCCCCGACCGAGAACCTGCCATGTTGGATAACGTCTTCACGGTAGGGGGATAACTTCAGACAACCTGGCACCCTCTGGAACCCACCTACTGCACTGTATTCTGCCGAAAAGCAAAACTGCACGTTGTAGGAGAGAGACAGAGAAAAAGCTAAACAGAGAGAGAGAGGAAGAGGCGGTTCTCTTTCATGACGTGGCCACCAAAGGTGAAGTTCTGAATCTGATTGTCCAGGTAACGTAATTTTACACACACAATGTGCACACACACACACACAACTATGGAAACCCACAAAAGCCGAAAAGCTTCTCTCTGTACACCACCTCACTTGGACCAATCATCACCTCCCATGGCTTCTCCTATCACTGCTACGCTGACGACACGCAGCTGTACCTGTCGTTCCCCCCGACCGATCCGGGGATCTCAGCTAGGATTGAGGCCTGCCTCACAGACATCTCCGCCTGGATGACCGAGCACCACCTCCAGCTGAACCTCGCCAAAACAGAACTTCTCATCATCCCGGCTAAACCCTCCATCTCCCACGATCTCTCAATCACCCTGGGATCTGCGACGGTGACCCCTTCATCCTCTGCCAGGAACCTTGGGGTTACCATGGACGACGAGCTCTCCCTCACGGCCCACATTGCTGCGGTCTCCCGGTCGTGTAGATTCACCCTCTACAACATCCGGAAGATCAGGAGATACCTGTCTGAGCACTCCACCCAGCTGCTAGTCCAAGCACTCGTCCTCTCCAAGTTGGACTATTGCAACTCTCTGCTCGCTGGTCTCCCAGCATGTGCAACCCGCCCTCTTCAGAGGATTCAGAACGCGGCGGCCCGCCTGGTCTACAATCTACCCAGACGCTCCCATGTTACCCCGCTCCTCATCTCTCTCCACTGGCTACCTATCATGGCCCGTATCAGATTCAAGACCCTGGTATTGACCTTCCGAGCAGTGAACGGGACTGCACCCGTCTACATCAAGTCTCTCCTGCAGCCTTACACCCCCACCCGCCACCTACGGTCTTCTTCAGACAACCGCCTGGTGGTCCCACCGCTCAAGACCGCCCGGTCCCAACACAAGCTCTTCTCCTGTCTGGCCCCCCAGTGGTGGAATCAACTCCCCACCTCCATCAGAGACACTGACTGTCTCTCCACCTTCAAGAAAAGGCTCAAGACGCACTTGTTCCGGGAGTACAACGGTACTTAGGAACGGTTCGCTTGACCCGATGTTAGTTTCCTCAAGGATCACAATGACTCTTGCTTAGAGACTTGTTGCTCTTGTGGTTAGTGGTAACTGATTTAAATCTTTTGGTTCTCGCTGTGATATATTGTTTTATTACTGTTGCTTGCTTTTTCCCACAGGTACACTTGCACTTATAGCTGTTCATGTTGTTTGGTTGTGACTTGTTTAACTACATGCTCTTATGGTTCTTCCCTTTGGCACTTACTTTGGTTGTTCACAATGTGTGCTTCATGTTTTGGCTACTCGCGATGTTTTTTTGGCTATCTTGTTGTTATGATCAGTGACCTATGCACTTTGTAAAGCTCTCTCTTGGAAGTCGCTTTGGATAAAAGCGTCTGCTAAATGAATAAATGTAAATGTAAATGTAAAAGCGAGTGCACACATCTGAATGAACAGTACACACACAGATCGGGGGAGCTATCAGGCACAAAGCTCTACCCATGCACTGTGAAGCGGGGAAGGAGGTCATGTTCTCTAAGGTGTGTATAAATAGAGATGACATTCCAGTGTGGCTAGCACAAGACCTCCCGCACGCACACAGACACACACCTTGTACAGCTGCACCTGAGGCCTCTCTCCAAAAACGACACCACAGTTGTTTTTGTTCCAATCTGGCACCATCCCCCTGCCAGAAGCAAACAGGCTCATAGCTTATTTGAATTCTCTCAACCTCTTTCTCCAACAACCTGACACCAAAAAATGACCAATAAAATCGGAGAGTGATGAAATCATGTTTAATGTTAATTCAGGAATTTAGGAATGCTTTTTTAGGGCCACGAGTGGCTTTTAATATTTCACCAGTGTGTTTTATTAAGGAGTGACATATTGTGAAATTGTATTCCCATTTCAAAAATTCTTTATAGCATAACACTGTAATATTTATACAATATATCACCTGAGACTGGCTTTGTCGTAAGTCATACTTACATTCTCTAATACTCTGATACATTGGTCTGGATGGAGGGAGAGATAATGCATTAATATTTAAAGAATGTATAATATCTAATCTCTTACTTGCCATCCAAATGTTATGAAGGAATGTGGTCCAGCTAGCAAGACGTTGTGGTCATGTGGTCCACATTCCTGTCTAAAAAAGGGTTGTTTTATGATTGGCTGATTTGTGATTGGCTGATTAGTGCTGTACACGATTGGGGAAACTGTGGATGTCTGTCTTCAGACTGACGTTGGAATATCCAGTGCACATTGAAATGTCACACTTATACCAATCCCTATTTAACCACACAAACATAGAAACAAACTGCTCAGGTACCAAAATGAAATAAATAAAAACCAGCTACCTTTTCTCCTCTCTTCTCATTCTTTGTGGTTCTGAGAGGGCTGGAAGAAAGAGAGGAACATCACATGGTTTTGGTTACAAAGAAAATCAAGTGCAGTTGTGGGCGGGCAGTGATTTAACAGAAATGGGTACTTGAATCATTTTTATGGATGATAGGAGTTTACAGTCTTAATGTATATTTATGCTCTCTGGCTCGCCACGGTGGGGATAAATCACTGTGCTATCAGCCAGGATAAGAGAGGAGAGAGAGAGAGAGAGAGAGAGAGAGAGAGAGAGAGAGAGAGAGAGAGAGAGAGGTAGAGAGAGAGAGATAAAGAGAAACGAGAGACGAGTACAGGAAAGAAAAGCAGAGGAGAAGCGGGAATAAGAAAAAAGTTGAAGTAGGTGTCTGCTAACACAGCAGTGAAGCCAGAACAGATGAGACTAGATACACCAACGACAGGAAATGCATGATAGAGAACCAAATTGCAGCAGTCTGAGAAGGTCTAGCCAAAGACTGACAGACCAACATACCTGAGAAGACCATTTTTGAGAACCAGGAAGTCCTAAGGGACTAAACATATGGAAAGGATAGTGGTCAGGTTCACACAATAACAGCTGTCCAATTTGACCCAAATACACGAAAACCAGAGACATTTTCGTATGTCTGCCTTTAACGGATTCTTAAGAGCTGGCCATTCATTTACATTATAAGCTACTGCATGTGTGTGTGTAATGGGCAGGTTGTAGAGGTGCTCTCTTACTTGAGCTTTGGAGAGCAAAGCCAGCCGAAGGTCATGATGATATTTCTGTACGGTGACGTGAGTCCCATATTTCACTCTGGCTAATTTCAATTAAACAAAATCAACATTTCAAAGTCCTTGTTAGCGAAGTTTAATAGACTAATTATGCGGCAGACAATGGCCAGCTGTTCACCGTTGCTTTGCCATTTTTTTTTTTGTCCATAGCAACTAAATATTGAGTCACCCCTCCTGGTGTGTCTATGGGTGTGTGTATGTCATTCATAGCACAGTCAACCCTGATAGTGAGACGTTACCCTGGTGGCTCTGGGCGTGTGGGCTCGTCTGCTTCCAGAGAGCCCCATCCTCCCACGGGGGAGAGGCTGCAGTGGGCAGGATGGAGGGATGGAGGGAAGGAGACCGAGGGGGGGGGCTGTTTGTTGGTGTTGATTAGAGAATCAGCCTCTGTAACTGTGCCAGGTGACAGCGGGAGGACAGGTTCTGACACTGGGCCAAGGCTGGAATTTGGAGCTCTCTCACACACACACACACACACACACACACACACACACGCATGTGCAGGAGAGCTGTACCTGATGGTGGAGTGCCTAGCAGGGGTGACTCTCAAGGTGAAGAGACAGCTGATTGGGTCAATGATTGGCAAGGAGAATCATCCAAACAAGACTTGTCACCTGGGATAGATGAGACATCACCATAGAAACCCAACACCAAGAAAAAAACAAGGCCCGAATAGGAGTTCAAGATCTATTCATAGCTCCGTGGCTGAATAGACAACTGTTTTGGTTTGGAAGTTACTTGATCGGTGTGATATGTCAAGCATGCTTCATATATAATGTTGAAGGTCAATTGGAGACAGCGGAAGAGGGCTGAATGGTTTCAGACTAACTAAAGAAAATACATGACTATTTTACAGGCTCATGGGGGATATCGTGCCAAAACTTGGGTTAATAAGTATAGCTTACCACTAACAATGAAGGACACTAGAAAAGAGGGGAAAGTACGCCTGTCTCCAAGGTGTATTTCCCATTAATCACTTCAGCTCTTTGATGTGGCGTTCTTAGTTTTTGGGACAGGAAACATCAGGCTTAGACCATTTTCCAGAACAGAAAGAGAGAGAGAGAGAGACGGTGTAAGGAGGGAGGAGAGGTGAGTACAAATGTACCTCTTGTCTGCTGCAGGAAGCCAGGTGATAATCCAAAATATAAATAGGGACTTCAACAAAATAATGAAAAAGGAAATAGAACCAGCAAGGAGAATCAACACTAAACCCTTAAAAGCGCACATTGTATGGCGCTTGTCATCTTGCGAGGCTATGTAACAGAGGAGAGGAACGGGGAGGAGAGGAGTGTACTGTAGGTACGGGCACAGAGCCAAATGCAAATATGGGAAAATAAAAGGTGCTAAACCGCGACTGTGCCACTTCGCACCTAAGCCTGCGCATTGAAAGAACACCGTTATCATAAACATTATGCTCCTGTGGAAAAACAGGCTAAGCAACGCCAGATGGTTAAGAGCATTAGGGAGATACCTGCCAAACAGAGCTTTTTACCTCATGTTGGGGGCTATTAGCGTGTTCTGACGAGCTAGGGCCACTATGAACGTGGGCATATGGCCGGTTTAATATCCACCACCATTTTCAATTACAGCCCACTTTGCATAATCTAATAATGAATCTCAAACGTATCGACAGCGGGTGCGTAGCAGTAGCAGACATGGGTGTGTTGAGTGTTTCGTGTGTTCTCAATTCGAGAGACAGCCCTCAGACTCCGGTCTGAATGCAACCCCCATAGAAGGCTACTGCAGCGTTTCAAATGAAAACTTCTGCTGGCTTAGAAGGGGAAAACACAAAAAACGTTTAACTGAATAGAGCAACACGTGGAAATTAAATACAAGTGATACCTATTTGATGAGGCACTTGAGGGCAAATTAGACTTTTGCTTTGTTGTTTTACAACTGTCTTTGATGTATAATTCACCAATACTGGTAGGAGACAGTTGTGTGTGTTTGTATTTGTGAGAGTACAAACACAAATTGAAAGTAAAAAACATTTGTGAATGGTGCTAAGTTACTGTAAGCTGCAGTATTTGGGCCTGACAGGATACAGAACAGAGCTACATAGAAACGAGCAACAGTGGATAAGGGGAGGGGAGAGGGGTACAGAAATATTAGTTAGGAAACAGTACAGGAATCATTCCTTGATGTTCTTCATGGAGACATCACACAACACAACTTAATTACCTTGGTGCTTCCACATCAACACAAGCATGATGGTGGAGAGGGCTGCTTTGACTTGTCAAAGCAGACACCCCTCGGTATGGAGAGAACAAACCAGAGAGGAGAGAGAGAGAATTGGAAAGAGAGAAAACTCGCCATGGAGGGATTCCACAGTTTCTTTTCGTTTGAGGCCAAGTCAAAGCAAGCTGTCAGGTTGTGAAGGATTGTGTGCGAGGTCGGAACGACGTCCTGCCCTGATGATCAGAGCCCCGTTAGATCCCCACCGAACCGAGCGCAGCCCGCTGACATGTGGCTGTGCATGGCTCTGTGCATGGCTCTGTGTATTGTTCTGTGATTGCACGAGACTTCTGCTAATTAGCCTTTGTTCCACCGAAGGCTCTGTTCAAGGAGCGGGAACACGTGAGGGCTTTCATGCTGGGTACAGGGAAGAGAAGGAGAGGAAGGGAAAGAAATGGCAGGCAAGGAGAGAAAGAAGGGTACGACAGATAGAGGGAGAAGATTGTCATGTGACAGGTTATGGTGCGCACATGTGAGGGTGAAGGAAGCAAGGGAGAGAGGTGTAGAAACAACTATTGAAGCAGAAGGATGATAATTGAGGAGCTACTCTACATTATGTCTACCTCACCAGAAACTTAACTGGAGCCCCCCCAAAAAACATTTGTTTTATATCGCAAATCAACTGACTTAAAACAAAAACATTTGCATTAACAATCACTAATATTAAAAGTACTTTCCAGTAAGTGGAGGCTTTTTTAAACAGGGAAACATTTTCTGCCATTTGACCCTTTCAAGTGATGGGGGAAGGGAGGCTCAGAGCAGGTAATTGACCTTTAGAAGCCATTTAAAGGAATCTATAAAAACACAAGGGCCAAATAGAAGGCCTTATTGCGGGTTGGTTGTAGGTGGGCTCCTGTCAACACACACACACACACACACACGCACAGAGTGTGGACAGGAACACAATCACATTCAGAGACACGGTTGGCTTGATTGCCTGGCTGTCATGTAGGATCTACAGGTCATTTCCAAGAACAAATACATCTTAATAATAAAATAATGTCATGAGAATGTTTTTTCCTACTAATATTTTTACTAATTTTCCAAAATGCATTCATTTTAGGTTTTGAAAAACAGTAACAAGGGTGGAAATAGCTTAGGCAAGTAAACAATGCCCCCCACAAAATGCATTCTAACTTGTAAACTGTTTTTTATTCTAGGGTAGCATCAATTAAAGGCTTGCCAATTATATACAGTAATTTATCACACTATGGCACTAATGTGATATTATAACCCCCTAGTGATCATAGAGGTTATTTGAGACACCCTTCCATGGATAGTCAGAATGAATTATCAGTCTTTTAGCGCCACTTGCTGGATAAAACAGGAAGTTGTTGATCATCTGAAGAATGGATAATCTGAATAGTCACGTGACATTGCTAACTAAAGTTTAGGACTCCAAAATCAGTTTGTCTTGGACACTTTAGGTGTATTGCATTGGTTAATTTCTCTAAGAAAAAAGGCAAAATTATTTAAAAAGTTTGGGGAAAAAAAGCACAAAAACAAAATCAGGATTAACAACTTTCAGTGTTTATTTCTCTAATATCATTTATATCACAAAAAGAGTCTTAAAAATGCAGACTCATTTTATCTGTATAGAAACTGTACACAAAAGCAAGGCACTATACATTGGTGAATTTATTACCACCCCACTCCTCATAAGATGCAATACTTTAAAATCCAACTGCACCCCCTGAGTACCTGACATGACGGCTCAGTGCAGAACACCCCACACATCAGACAGAAAACACTAGAACAGACA
Organism: Osmerus mordax; assembly: GCF_038355195.1. Classification (NCBI taxonomy): domain Eukaryota; kingdom Metazoa; phylum Chordata; class Actinopteri; order Osmeriformes; family Osmeridae; genus Osmerus; species Osmerus mordax. The sequence continues at coordinate 10,705,307 of NC_090064.1, forward strand.
CCCAGTCCTGCTGTAAAACAACCAATAAAAGGCTCTTCTTTATTTATTCAGTTCCTTAAGTGGTGTTAAATACTATTTATTTATAATGCATAGACAGACGTTGAAGAAGAGCTTGGTGGAGATAGAGAGGGGGGCTGGAGGGTAGAGTGACAGATCTACTCCCCAACCTGACAGGGGTGTCAGGGAAGGTGATGTATGGCTGACCATAATGTATGGATGTGCAGGCTTGAGCAGTCCTGTAGAAGCACAATATAAATAGATAACAACATGGATGGAGAAAAGGCATAAAAAAAACGACCTGGTCCATTATACACAAACGCACGCACGCACACAGGCCCATCCTAGAGAGACGCCACACATCTCTTGCCTCAGAAAAGGTGAAAAACAAATCAAAGAACAGAGACAGGGGGAAAAAAAACAAGTCGAGAGGCTGTCCACACCTCCTCCGCTGTCCTCACCTCCGCCCCAGCGTCCCGCCCCCTCCCGTGCATGTCTCCATGGATGGGGGGGTTGAATATTTAGAGTTCCCACTGGCTTGCACCACTTACACCGCCAATGTTGTCCGCTCATCTCCACCTTCCTCCTGCTAGCTTTCTCTTGCTCTCCACCCAAACGTTCTAGAACAGTCCTTTGGCTTTCTTTACGTTCACCTGCTTCCAGCCAGGCAAGCACTCATACTCCTCTCTCGACATTTCCAACGCTTTCTGTTGAGACACACACACACACACAACATTTTTTCCTATGCTAGGTAAGTAGATCGAAAATGGGTGAAGACCATAAACACACACACACACACACACACACACACACACAAACACCTGTAACCAATCAAACAGTTTGTGTGACACATTATAAAGAACTATAACTGTGCATTTCACCAGTTCATCAAATGACAGCAGCAGAAACAACCTACTTTGACCACGGGACTTCAACCTGAGAAGAACACACCATCCAAACAGGTGTGACAGTAACACTCATGCACAGCCTTATCAGACGTACTGGCATTACTCCAACCGCAATTAGGATAAATAAATTAAGATTGTATGAAACCACAAACAGCACGTTCACTCCAGTATTTAGTGCAATTAGCACACAACCAAGTTTGTGAACTGCAAACAAAAGGCACAAAAAAAAACAAGTGAGAGATGCCGCCATTTTTGTTCCACACCTTGCTTTGTTATGAGAGGAAGGGAGGATGAAGGAGGGAAAGTAGCAGGTAAAAAAGCAGCACACTGAAATGATGGGTGTTGTAGTTCAAGTGATCAAGCGAGGATGCTGTGAGTGTCAAGGGCCCCACACTCAACTCAAAGAACTCACCTTCCCATAAGCCCCCACATCCTGAAAGGTGAAGTGGAACAGTAAATTGATGAGTACAAAAGAGAGAGAGAGATAAAGAGAGGGGGAGAGATAGATAAAAGGGATGTAGGAGAACAGATACAGCACTGACATGAACAAAGACGACAGCAAGGCAGAGAGGAGGTCAAGAGGACATCTTCACTTCACTAAGTCTCTAGGAGTTCTGACCCAAGTGAATCTGGGGGAAAGTCGATGCACGCTGCAACCAACTCCATTCCTCCCCGGAACCCACCTCAAAGTCGTCATCTGACAGGTAGATCTCCAGGCGCAGGGGGTCGACGCCCTCGGGCAGCGGCCGGGCCAGCAGCTCCGTCAGGGGGTAGGCCGTCTTACACAGCCTGGCCAGCACGTCCTCCACCAGGATGATCTGGTTACACACCTCCGCCTCCTGACAGGACAGAAGGCTGTTACTGCCAGACCATCACCTGACCATCTATGGGCTGTGGCGACATGCTTAACATTTCGAGTGCCTTTAACCAGTATGAGTGTAAGTGAACTCCTGGACAATGGGTGGGTGGTGATGTTGGGGGGGGGGGGGGGGGGTTAGGTCAGTGGGGTGGTGAGGTTGTACCCTCTCGGTGATATCAGCGATGTCCTCGCGGTGCTCCCAGCTGGGGAACATGTTGGTGAAGGTCAGGGGCTCCAACCCGGCGTGGATCAGGTAAGATTTGGGGGGCTTCTTCTCATTCTTGGCTGTGGGGGGGAACGAGGGGGGGTGGGAGGAAAGAGAGAATGATAAGACTCCAAACAAACTCAACACATGGAATGAGATGCCAGAATCCACGTGACACCTACACCCCCCCCCGTGTGTGTTCACCCAAAGTCGTCTGGAGGCGTACCTTGGCAGTACTGCAGCACCGTCTCCATGGCACACTTCCTGTCCGCGTCCCAGCGGATGCGGGCGGAGCCGGGGCTCTCGATATCCTGGGGCCACCAGCCCTGCCACAGGTACACCTCGTGGTGGTTGTCCACCAGGAACAGGGCTGCGCACGCACAGAACCAAGACAGAACATCATAAAGACCAAAACACAGTGAGGCTGCACTTTTACATTTCAAGTGTGTGTGTGTGTGAATACCTGGCTGGGAGGCAGTATACAGGTCTTCCTGTAAGAAGGGCAGAGAGTTGACCAGGCTGGGCTCTCTTGCGGGGTAGAAGAACTCCGTGGCAACAAACTCCCCAGAGCTGCTGCTGAGCTGGTACAGGCGGGGGGTGAAGTTAAACTTCCCTGGATCTGACGGAGGGAGGGGGCAAAGGTGACGACATCACGCCACAACACCAGTTAGGGTACTCTTCAACATATCTTTCCTTCTCATGAGAGGATGGGTGAAAGAAGGAATGTCACGCAGATCAGTTGTGTTCAAAAGGAGAGAGGAGGAGGGAAGGAGGGATGCATGAACGTTGTAACAATTGAAACTGGGCCCAAGACAGGACAAAAGACCAAAGACAGTACGGAGCAACTAAGGAGTCCCTGTGAGAGAGAGAGAGAAAAATATGTTGTTTGCATGTCTGCTGACCTTGAAGCATGCAGTCGTAAGTCTTCCTGTCCCTCTTCCCCAGTGCCTCCCAGAATTCCACGGGCTCCGAGCCCTCGTCAAACTCATGGATGGTCACCTTGAAGCTGGTGTGGAGCCCTGCCTCCAGCGGACACCTGGACACACACACACACACACACACACCCTTAGTTGAAACTCGAAAACAGTGCCTTCCATTTTGGGTGCTCTTGTCCCTCCCTTGTGGGGTGTAGTGATACAGCAGGCGTGCACATCCAGTGAAGCCTACAGCATGTGCAGTAAAGGCTAGCCACTCACTGCTCCTTGATCCTGTTGGCGGCTGTGCGGGCCACGTCGCGCGCGTGCGTCTGGGTCTTGCAGCCGTGCCACAGGTAGATGAGAGCCTGGCTCACGCTCAGCAAGGCCATGGAGGCCCGCGAGCGCAGGCTAATGCTGTGGCACGCCACCTCCAGCAGATGGGCCTCCACGGGCGCCTCGCCTCGCACGCAGTACAGGCGCCAGTCATCTGAGGGGGAGGAGGAAGAGAGAAGGGGGGTTGGTTCTATTGTGGAGCAATAAAATATACTCGGTATGCCTTTTTGTAGGACTGGGGTTTCCGAATATCTCCAATGGAAGCACCCTTCCCGGAGGTAGTCTAGTATCAAAACATGCAACGGAATACTACATAACCAATGAAAGTGTGCTGCAGTGTTTTTCCTGGACAAGAGGAAGGCTTCCAAAACGTACTTACTGATCCCTACTAACTGTTATCTCAGAGAGTAGCGCCAGGGCAGGAGAAAAGAGCCAAAGAGAAGGGCAAGGTGAGAGAGTGTGCTTACTCTGGGAGTTCTCCTCCTCCTCCTCCCTCTTCCCAGCATGGACCACCATCCCTCCTTTAAAACACTGGAGGAAACAGGGGGGCTCCTTCCCCTGCTGGACCTGCACCTGTACAACCAGAGAGAGAGAGGTCACACACACACACAGTAGCCCAGGCATCTGCTCCTTCCCTCATGCACAGGCATATAATCATATACTGTACACACACACACACACACACACATCGTACCTGTGCTCCTCTCTCCTCGTCCAGCTCCACGGTCATCAGCGCCGACGTCCCCTTCTCGCTGACGGTGGCATTGCGTCCCTGCCAGAAGAAGTAGCAACACTTCTCCTTCCCGGCCCCCGCCGTCCTCACCTGCTCTGGGTTCTGCCTCCTCCCGACTGAGAGAGAGAGAGACATACACGGCCGACATGTGACCACGTCAATATTGTCCGTTTACCACACCAGGTTAGGTGGCCAGACAGAGAGGGATGGAGAGATAGAGAGAGAGAAATAAAGAAGGAGACAGAGAGGGGGTAGGAGAAGAAACAGAGGAAGAAAAGGAGAGCCGAAAGAGCAAAGCTCCGGGTTGAGGACCCTGAACACCCACAGTGTCTTCAGAAGTTGTTTTTTTTTAGAAGGATGGCTCTATCCACTCACCTGCCGTGCTCACCATGTACTTCCACTTGACCACGTAGGTGTCGCCCTCGTGGAACTGGCCGATGCTCTGACGCGGCAGGCGGCTGTAGTCGAACTCCAAGATGTGCCACACCTCCACCGCCAGCGTGCTCACGTCGTAGCTCCGCCTCTCCTCGCCCTCCACCATGCCGTAGCCCCGCCCCACGCTCAGGCCGTCCAGCACGGTGCGCACCGCCGTCTGGAGGAGGGGCAGCATGAGGGCGGCGTCGTACGGGCGTGGCTGCTCCGCTCCCTGCTGCTCCTGTAGGGGGCAGGGGAGGAGGGGGGGGGGGGTCAGAAGATAGATGGGTGGAAGGAAGGGGGCACTGGGTTAGCTAACTACTGTTTAGCTATAAATGAGCAGCCATACAACATAACTAAGACGTGGCCACGGTGGAATAGCAGTGCCTTGTGTTCGTTGTGGTGATTGTGGCCGTTCTTGGCGGTGACTACACCGGCAGCGGGAGTCTTCTTGGCGTCGGTCCAGTCCAGGAACTTCTCCTTAAACAGGGTGGTCTCGTTGTGCTGAGTCAGCCTCCCAAACACGGCCCAGTCTGGACGGCCTTGGCCCTTCCTGATGGGGGAGGGGGGGGGGGGGAGGTGTTAGCACCGACTGTGTACTTATACGAGTGTGTTTCCGCAGGCGTCTGGATGTGCGCAGTAGGGGAGTGCGCCTGTGGAACCAGGACGCTTCATCCTTGGGCACAAACACAGAGGCAGGTTTGCTTGTGTTTGGCAAGAGCAGCCATGACCATTTATAGAGAACAGGTTGTGCAGAGCGTCTGGCTCCTGTACGTGGCTACAAGGTTGTTTACATGTTCTCACATAGTTGGCGAGAGGTTTTATGGGAGAGAATATCAGTACGGTGGAAACATACAGCCTGTCCTGACCTAAGAGATTAGCAGTGAGAAGTACCGCCGTTTCCTCACGACTAAAAAAATAAACACTCCGGTATATGAGACGCCAAGTGTGTGTGTGTGTGTGTTCCCCCTCACTTGGGTATGAGGGCGTTGCATTCCCCGGGGTCCAGGGGGTTGATGTCGCAGCAGGTGTAGTCGAAGGTGCCGTTCCACAGGTGCTTGGCCAGCTGGAAGGCCACCTTCCTCTGTGCCAGAGTCACCGCCTTGCCGTGCCACACGTACACCTCGCTTCCGAAGTCAAACACCAGCACCTACAGAGCCCACAGAGACGGGCATGCTGTCATTGGGTTTCATGTTTTATAGTAAAAAATAAAAGATTTAATTTGGACTTGTGCACATCTTAAATGCCTGCCAAGCTGTGCCCATTTTCTTAGGAACTATTATATCGCCTTTGGTTTTTGATGATTATTTATATGTAGATCTTTAAGCTATACGATATAACATTTTTCATCTCTAGTTGTATCTGTTCCTTTGTTTTCGATGAGATGATTGACAAGATGGCTGCCCACCTCTGTGGGTCGGAGCAGGGTACAGCGGGGGACTTTGCCCCAGAAGTCGTCATCGGGCACCAGCTTGTCATCAAGCAGGCGGTAGATGCAGTTGGTCTCCACGATGGCGCCCTCGTACAGCTCGTCCTCATCGGGCGTCCCAGCAGCTACCGGAAACCAGAAGTTGTTTAAACAATCAAATTTTAAATACCAGAGAGAGCACGCTTTGACTACAAGCCCATGATGCAGTGTGGCCTTAAGGACTGTTATATTATTTATATACAAGTCCACTTGATCTGCCTGGGACTATATTTTTGTTGCATTTTTGCATTAATACAGGTACCAATGCACTGGTATTGATAATGCTGAGTCTGTGAACACACTGCCTACACTAGATTATCATCATGCTAGGCCAGTACTTTATCCTCACCCTGGTAGCTGGTCTGTCCGCCTAGAACCTTCCAGAAGTCCTTAGCAGCGTGGCTGTGTGTGTTGATGCCTTCCTCGATCACCTGGACGTAGTCTGCTTTGCAGCCCAGGTCCCGCTTGGTCTGGATGAAGGCGGCCATCTCTGCAGCCTGGGGCCCAGACACACGCACAGAAATACAAACAGAAAGAGAGACAGGAATCCAAGGAAGTGGGTTAGATACAACATGACACAGCAATACCACAATAACAACTACTTCCTTAGATGTGAACAGACTTCTTGGTGAACAAAAGGCTTTTCTAAATTAGTTCTGAAACTAGGGCTGTCGTGAGTCAGAAAATGAGTCCACACTGAATGTTGCCTTTAGGAGGTAAACATGGAAATTTCTACTGATAAAACAGCCTGTCAAAATGAGTTGAGTGTGATGCCTGGCTACCCAGAGGGCTGGGAGGCTGCGCTGAACAATGGGCTTGGGTCTACATGTCAGCATGCAGCTTCCTGCAGCTGGTTTCCTCTCACACTCCACTTCCTGTGCTACGCAATGCCCGCTTCCTGCCGAGGCGGTGTTTACTTCCTGCATTTGAAGCACACGCCTGATGACAACATCAGGCCCTTTAAAACACTGAGCAGTATGAGTCACGTGAGAGACGCTCCTAACGATGCTCTGGAACACATGGACTGGGTTGGAGCTTGTTAGTTTGAGGTACTGTGCTGTGATTGCTTATCAATGTCTCACATCTGTCTGCCTGTCTGTCCATCTATTTGTACATTGTTCCACAGACTCACCTTGGCCTTTTCAATGACATTGGCAAACTCCCCAGTCCAAATAAAGCAGTATTGGCGTGTGACAAGCAGAAAGCAGTCTCCGCTGTTCAACGAAGATGATCTGGGCTCAACTAGCCTGGTCTGGACGTGGCGGCGGCCTAGTAAAACACACAGGTTACTACTATCTGTTTCACTCTTTAAGAATCAGTGGCTATAGAAAATAAACAGCATGCTAATACATGTAGCCTTTAGATTAGAATCAAACTAATAATATGCCTTGCATGTGTTTTAACAGCTTTGGGGGTGGATTAGGGAGAGAGAGGGCTTGAAGGGACAGTCAAGCCCAGGATAGAGAGAGCTGACTTGAGACAGAATGATTTAGAGACCCCAGCTGTTACCCAGAGCCCCTTGGAGGAGATGGGAAAGAAACCAAAATAGCCATGAAAACTTTGCTTAGTCTTTTTCCTCTGGGTTGAAACCTCCATTAGAGAGGAAGTCTTTGAAGAGAATCCTTCACAGCTTAGAGTGAACCCCAATTATTTTTTATTTTTTATCCCTCAACGAACGTCAGAGCTTAGAATGAGGTCACTGGGACATATCTGGCAGACCTCTGGAGGGGCTGCAGCAGTATCAGGATTTTGGGAGACGACTGCCAAGGGAACAACACGCTAAATCATAAAGATAAAAAATTGTCAGGCCGCCATTTTGCTCAATGTTTAACTGTCTTTACTCCAGTAAAAATGTTCAATCTTTTGGTAAGTTAAGTTTGGTAAGTTCTCCTCGTCTGACTCATCCAGAAGTCTGCCCTAAGATGTACTTTTTTTAGGCACGTGACCTGATTAAAAGGATGATGTTTTTCTTCTTGTTGTGAAGGGCCAGGAAACATTCTACTGTGGGTACCCACACATGCATAAAGGGCCTCAAAATGCCCCCTTAGTGAGCTCTGAGGGCTGATGAGGGTGTGTGTGCTGCACGCATGCACAGGTGTGTGTGTGTGTGTGATGGAGCTACCTTTGACCTGGATCAGCATGAGCTTCTTGTAGGGCAAGGCACTGTTGTTGGACGTCTGCTCTGAAATGCTGACACTGCGTAGGTGAACACTGCTAAAGTTTTCCTTACTGGCCAGGCCGGCTAGAGCAACCTCCGAGAAACCTGAGTTCTTACTCACTGGAAAACACACACACACATACACACAGGACAGAGAGTCTAAGTTGGGATAAAGGCACGGTGAATACACACACAAGAGACCTACAGATCCAATAATCTGTATTTCCATGAAAGACAGGCAGATATATACACACAGCACACATACGATTAAACAAAAACAAAACACATACACCTCAACAAGTTTTAAAAACACACATTCCGAATTGAAATAGCAGCCGTGCTAACATAAACACCCTACAAAACACGACACAACACCCGTTCCTTCTTCAGAGAGTTTGAGCTGGTCTCTCGGGAGTCTATAAGAGCGGGAAGTACACTCACTCTTCTCTGCTTTCATCCTCTTGCTCTCCAGCAGGCCGATGTTGAGCCTCTGCTCTGTGTACTCGTGGCGGATGTCCTCCCTCGCCGCCAGCATCCTCAAGGGGTTCCTGGACGCCGGAACATTCCGGGCAGGTCGCACTGCCCGCTTGTGCTGCACCATGTCGGAGGTCAACCTTGGAGACGGGTCAGATGTTAGGGCTTGAAGGGAAGGAAGTAGTGTGCGTATGAGTGTGTGTGTGTGTTCAGACAAGGTTATGCACAATGCTGACTCATCCCACAGTATGTTAAAATGTACACACCAGGGATGCTGTCATGGTATAGTATATCATAATGATTCCGATGTAGTCCACTCCATGTGATTTACTTTGATGTTCAAAGTTTCAGACAAAGAAAGACACGCAGAGGCTCCACAAGGCTTACACCGGCATGTGGGTTCCGAAAATGGCATCAAAGTCCTCCTCGATGTCCACCTGGCAGCTCAGCTGTGGCAGCTCAGCCGCGTGGCGGTAGAACTTGGAGAAGATCTCATCGTCAAGGTCCATCACCTCCTTCACCTTCTTCTCCGTCACTGTGATGGTGGTTTCTGACAGGCCTGACACTGATGGGGTCAAGATGGAGAACGGGGGGGGGGGGGGGGGGGGGAGGGGGGGTGTTGTTAACCGGGTGTCGTTTGCGTTGAAGTTTCTCTCGTTTTTAATGAGGAATAGTATATTATGTGTACTGTAATAAAAAATAGTGTCATGTTCTGTACACAGTGAAGACTACAATCACCTTTACTGTTCAGCTTGCCCAGGAAGGACTCAAGCTTATCCAGCTTTCTGTCTGTCTCCAAGTTCATGTCTGGCTTGGCCTCTATCTCTGCCGGGAACACAAGGCAAATTAGCATCGAATAAGACTACACAGTGCTGAGCAGCTTAAAATGAATATGACCACAAGTTCATAGAATTTCGTCACAACAGTCACAACAGTCACAAGCACAGACTTAGCCACCATGAAACAGTGCTGATTGATTGAGGTTCAGTAGATAAGTCTCATGCATCGATGCAAGCTTTCACCGGCCAACCAAACACGACCCCAGGGTTTTGATATTCTACAAGTCATTGATTGACTTTTAGAACTCAACACACAATCACATGTATTATCATGGTACAATCAGTGAGATTTGATTCATACAACACAACACCAATAGAAAGATGAATACACCTTCCATTTCGGATATTTCTTCTCAGTCTCCAAAGAAAAACAAAGACATTGGATTAGCCCAAAAAAACTAAGAGTGAGAATCGGATTTAGGGTGCTTATTTAAGTCAATATTTAAGCACATAACTGTGCTTTCAGTTCATTTTGAATTGGGCAGGTGTGTGTTGGGTGAGAGTGGGGTCTCCTGTGGGGTTAACCAGACCGGAGGGACAGGAGTCCAGCTAAGGGAATAGACTTTACACGTCTACATAGTGAGGGGAGGTTACCATACAAACCTTCTTGTGGTTTGGAGATTGCAGGACTGCTGGTCTTGGGTTTGGAGAGAACTGGAGAGAGGAGAGCTGAGGGAGCAGCCAGACCTAATCCCCCCACACACAGACAAACACACACACAAACACACAATAAACACCCAAAGAACCAACCCATGTGCTATAGGCTATTTAAACCCATTCTTTATGTGCTGTATGAACTGCATAACAAGCCTAAGCTAACCTATGCCTAATGCTAAGCTGACAGTAGCTACATGTACTGTTGGCCAACTCCGCTAAGCTAACAGTAGCCAGGCAAACTCCTCCACACTGGTAGCAGGAGGGATTGTTGTGTGGGTGGGGCTCTTCTGTCTCATTGGCTGTGACACTAATCCCACCATGCAGCAAAGGTTTAGCAGTAAACCTGGTTGAAACAGCCTCCCCTAAACTGTCCTCCCGCATCCCCCCAGACCAGACCACTGCTAATAGGATAATGGGGGAGGTAATCATATCATTTTCAGCCTGAGTGGAAACCACAGGGGCTGCCGTTTCTGTGTGTGTGCGCGTGTGTGTTTAGGGAGGGAGATCACATTTTTATTCAGCGGTTGCCAAACTGACAAAGTTTGTAAGAGTGTGTTTATATCGGCGGGGTGACCCCCTGACCTTTCTTGACCATGCGCCCGGCCACGGTGAACTGGGTGGAGTCGTTGGCGGCGCCGCGGCCCTTGGTCTTCCAGGCCTCCTCGCGGGTGCAGATCATCTGCTTCCTCTCCTGGATGGACATGTGAGCCTCGATACGCTGCATCTCCAGATCCTCACCCATCCTCTGAGAGAGCGAGAGAGAGAGAGCGAGAGAGAGACGGATAGAGAGAGACAGAGAGAGGGTGGACACAGGGAGTACAGGAGAGAAACAGAGCAGGATGGAAAGGGAGAAAAATTAAGAACACTGTTAATCTCTCCTCATTAGTTCCTACTGTAGGTCTGATGGTTTTATGTAAGAGGATCAACCACACAACATACTGCCCCCGCTAGCATAACCTATGCACACACCTCTCTTAAAAACACAACCTTGATGTACGTTTGTCATAAATGTTTTTTCTGACTTGTCTGCTGTTTCAGGCTTGGTTTTAATCATCCAACTGCAAATGCCTCCGAATGTACACATTTGCACACTTCAGTATAAGGACATCAGTCAATCACAGATGCAGTTTGTGTACTGTACATACACAACAACATCTGACTTCTCCAACTTCTCACCCGTTAAGGTTTGGGATCTCAAACCCGAGCCCTGTTTGTATAATCATCATCATACCAAAACAGGGCATGTGACGGTGTGTGTGTGCGTGCTTGTGTGTGTCTGCGTGTCAGAATGCATGCACTAGCTAATGGTTTGCTATTGTAAGGAGATATGTTTATAAACACTTGTGTTTTAAGTGTTTCACACAGTGACATCTGGCTATGGGAGGTATGATGGAGGAGGAGGGGGGGGCAGGGGGGGGGGTCACCTTCCATCTCCAAGGATGTCTCTCATCCACCTGCAACTGCTGCAGGGGTTTAGGTGGAGCGGCCTGCACAACAGGATGGAGGGAGGAGCGCGAGAGAGAGACAGACAGAGAATGGAAAAGAGAGATGGATGAAGAAGAGGGAGCAGCCTATGTACTGTATATGCACCAAGCTATGAAGCTGGCGGAGCCATGTCGGTCTGAGGCCCTCCACCAGAAGACCGGGCAAGGGGCACCGTAAGCATGGCTGCCACTGCACACTGTGAAGCACTGTGTTGAGAAGGTGCAGACATTATAGGAAGTCATATGGAAGCCAAACGCACACAGGCTGAAAGCCTCGGGGGAGCAGGGAGGGGGGGGGTCATGTAGCGTGAAGCCCTGAGCGTCAGCATTAGACCAACACCAAACACACGAGGAGAGGCTGAGGCTTTTGTAAGTGTGTGGTTATACTTAGTGTTAGGAGGGCAGTTAGCGTGTGTGTGTGAGCGCGCGCGCTGGCAGCAGCTGTCACTTCCGTGTGCGGTCTCACCTGGGTTGGGGGGGCATCATGGGGAGTTATGTGGATAGGGGGCTCAGGAGGAGGGGAGAAGGTAGAGGAAAAGACTGGCTCCTGACGAGACAGTGCCATGGAAGAGTCAGACACGCGTGCGCGCACACACACACACACACACACACAGACAAACGTATGAAGAGGGTGCTGGCTGAAAGAGGTTCAGAAAAGCAGGAGATCCCAAATGGTTTGACTGGATGCCGACAATCACTACATCGCCACGTCATGCTGTGTGTGTTGGGTTATGAGGAAGGCCAACAGTATGTGAGGATGAGAGCGCCTAGATGCAACCTTGATGGAGGGATTACCACACTTGATGGGCAGCGGGGATGTTTTAGAACAGGATGACAACACACCACCACTGTGACAGCAGGTGAACATACACCCCTTGTGTATGTTCAGACACCAGTGCGTCCCAGCGCCCTAGCTTACCCAGAGTTGGTCCGCCACGGCAAACTCATCGATCACCATGGGCCCCTCGTCCTAAAGAGAGCAGCCGAGGGAAGAGAGGGGGGGACAGGGGGGTCTGTGGGAGTGGTGGGTCCCTGTTGTGGTAGGGTGTGATGCTAATGTACTGGGCTAACCTGCCATGCTAGGTTTGTTAACAAACTAGGCTGCCATGTTAGCGTCATCTACATGCTGTTTGCCAATGTTGTCTAGCTGCTGAAATTGCTACAGTAACATCATAACTGAGCTAATGTTTAAAGATATAGCTAACCATTCTATGATAACTGAGGTACTACTAATGTAATAAACTGACAATATGAACGCAACATTATGAACTTCTAGACATAGTAACACCTAACAATCCCTTCTGGTCAAACAGAGATAGGAATTATGACAGTCGCCAACATGGTCTTCAAAAAAACATTTTCCTTATTGGACACAGGCGATTAAGCAGGATGTGTTTCTATTTCAGCATGCGTTTACAGTCCCAACAAAGAGCCCACAGAGAAGCTAATCCACATCCTGCAGCATGACGAACAATCTACTGTTCTGTGCTGGGTCATTATCTATCCAACGACCCCATCCTCTCCCTGCCTCAGACCCCATCCTCTGACCTCATCCAGGACATGGAGTCCACTAGCTGAGCTGAATGTGAAGATTAAGAAGCAAAGCAAAAAATAAAGAGGATCAATTTTTCTTGTAAAAAATAAAATAAAAAAATAAAAACAACTGAGGGACAGGCCTTTTCATGTTGATTAAGTTCAACTATTTTGTGCTCCAACTATTCTTTTCCTTAATCTTCTCATCTTTAAATGTCTCCGATGCAGTAGAATGTGTGACAGTGATGTGACATGGGTCTCAGACCTTCACTAAGCAGAGAATGGGAGGTTTTTGCGTAACCTTCAATGCTGTGAAATTATTCCGTAAACACATCTGATGTTTGATGGGTGTGTTTTCCTGCTGGTTGATTGCACTTAACGTATTTGCACAGTCTCTTAGAAGACATTCGAATAGCTAAGCAAGGATGGAGTATTATCAAAACACAGTCTGACTTTGTGGAAATGACACAAGCTGTGTTGAGAATAGTTCTAAACAGAGGGGGGTATCCCAGCTGGCACCAATGACAGAGAGACATGTAGAGTCAAGTAGCATGCAGTGATTGAAACAAGGTTTATTTGATCATAATGAAGACACATGCAAACAGAGAGAACGACAAACTAGGTAGAAAGGAGAGAGGTTCAAGTACATGTAACATGCATGGGTTATTGAAGATAGAGATAGGTGGAAAGATGCATGCTGGACATACAAAGATACGTGCCTGATCCCCGATCACCACTGAAGATGGTCACGTGACTCAATTATTTCCCCAAATTAATCTCAACACAAAGTGCAAATCCTTTGCATTCCATATTCCCTTGTCACAATAATTTAAGAAATTTGAAACCAACATGGACTGACAATTGGGATAAATTATTTAACCATAAAAACATTTGTATCAATTCTTTCTCCCCCAGCACTGCTCACTGCAGAATAGTAAAACCCTCTAGACCAGAGTAAAATACAGTATGAGCACACAAGGTTCATTAGATTTAATCTGCTTGTCCTAATATTTCCAATCAAAACTTAAATCTGTTTCCAAGGGTCATTTACATGCATACAGTGCAAGATTCCCTTTAACAAAGTTATATTATCATCAACCAAACGACACGTGAGAGACTAACGATGTATCTGCAGTAGCAGTAATCTGACACAGCATGTGAAACAAGGTGAGATGAAACAGGTTGAAGAACAGAGACAGACACGAGCCCAACACACGAGAGCAGAGACGTTGTACAACCCCTCTGTTTAGACACATCCTCCCTTCTGCCCAGGAACAAAGCCAACAAAGTCAAACAACTAAATAACATGCAACAGTATTACTGTCAAGATTGCTGTTGTGGTTTCTGGGGTGCACATCATCTAGAGGTGTTTGTATTTAGTATGAAAGCTACAGTAAAGACTGATTAGATAATCCCCTTTCCCCGAGCGCCAGCAGTGTGTGTTTGTGTGTGTGTGTGTGTGTGTGTGTGTGTGTGTGTGTGTGAATGTGTGTCTGTGGGTAACCAAAACGGTATGCACAATAAAACACCATCACTGGGCTGGTTTGCGAGGCTAATTGTTGTACAAGGTGGACTGTACGCACGTAACCTCTGGGTTAAGGTTTAGGGGTCCAGTCAGGTGAGGTTACCTTCTTCTTGAAGCTCTGCTCCACTTCCCAGAGTTGAACGTGTTGCTCCGACACCGCAGCTTTGACCACATCCTGTTTCCTGTTGATGCGGTTGCGCCAGTCATCTTCACCGCTCTTCTTCAGCAGGGCCAGTCTGAGGGGCAGGGAGAGAGAGA
>NC_090064.1:10720268-10815288 GCF_038355195.1 Osmerus mordax
CAGTCTGTCTCCTGGGGTGCCCAGCCAGCCAGCACAGCAAGCTCAAAATAACCTCCCCAACTCATTCCTCTCTCTCTCTTTCTACACCTTTTCATCTATCTGGGTTCAGCAAACGTGTTCAAACCCTTCAGATTGTGTCACCTTCCAAACACAGTGTAGCACACACAGATGTATGTAAATGTAAATAGTTCCCAAGCAGGAGCATTCCAACACTACGTGACCAATTCAAACACTAAGCAACCCATTCTAACGGTACATTTTAACTTCAGACTGAGTGGGAACTCGGACACAGCCCGAAATCCACCCGCAAAGACACGGCAACGCATTTAGTTGCACAGTGAACCAGTGCAAACGTTTGAAACTCTCACCTCTCTTTGATGGACATCTGTCTGGCCGACATGGCTTCCGTCAGGTCGTCTCTTGTCTCTAGCTGGACCGGGCAGGGTTTGTGTTCGCTGCCGTCAGTGTGTGTGTCCGCACCCGGCTCCTCGGCGGGGGGGGGTGCAGACGAGCAGGGCTCCTGTGTGTGTGCGTGTGCAGCCCGGGGAACACTCCTGGAGCAGGACGACGCTGTGGCAGCCGCTGCTCTCGTCTGTGGTGACGACGCCAAACAGGGCTCTGGAAGCTCTGTGCAGGCACACACACACACAGAGAGAGAGAGAAAGGAGTTAGGACAGCCTCGGCACCATCAATAATCCACTGGTTGTGTTCGCACACATGCACATTCCATTCACTCGGTGAGTCCCTTTACTTCACACACACTGCGTCTCTCGCTCACTCACACGTCCATGCGTCATTCAGACAAGCACACACAAACTCCCACACCCACGCACCAACTCAGAAGTGCAAACACTTCCCGCTTCGCAAAAAAGTTGTAAACAGCTCGCAAGTGGCTCACACAAACTCTGCACAGTTGAAATCCCCCTCAGTCTTGTTAGCCTCGAGAACAATGAGAACAAATTCTCCTTACATTGTTACTCCAGGATCTCTGTCTCTTTCTGTGTGTGAGTGTGTGTGTGTGTGCCTCTGAGGCAGTTTAAACAACGCTAGCTCTATTCTCTACTAGCCACTCTATATCTGTCAGCCTTTCTCTCTCTTACTCTGTCATGACATTTCCTGTGAATGACTGGACCCTAGCATATGTTCAGACAAGTCTGTGTGTGAAAATGCTTCACAGACACAAAAGGAAACACTTGACACACAGAAATACATCCGTTCTGGTGCAAGATTATGACCTAATTAGCATAGAATTACGGCTACTGACGTTTTCAGTTGAGCAAGTGCTACAAATATCAGGCCATGGGGCCAGAAGTACGAGTCTGCTTTAATATGAGGACCTAAGACAGTTGATGTAATGTCATCTGTCAGATGAGCTGAGATGTTCACACAGTGCATGCTCTCAAGAAAGGGAGAGTGAAAAGGAGATGGAGAGAGACAGAGAGAGAGAGACAGAGAGAGAGAGACACAGAGAGAGACCGACAGAGACAGAGACAGAAAGGGGACAAGGAGAGAGATATAGATTGATGGAAAATGGGAAAAGTCTCCCAATTCCCCTGTTGTGCTCCAGCCACCAGAGCTCATCCTTACCCGCAATGATGCCTGTGGACATCTGGTCTTCTGGGTAGGGGAGTTCATGTGAGGATTGGCTCTCCCACATAGAGTCCCTCTGCTCATCCCACTTTCTCCCCTGGGGTTGGGGCGGGGGAGTTTGTTGTACTGCTCTGTCCGGAGAGGCCAGCTTCCTCTTCCCTCCCCCCAGACCAGCTTCCTCTCCCTGGGGAAACTCCAGCTCGTGCTGGGCCTGCTGCTGGTGCTGGTCCAGAGAGGCCTGAGAAGGCAGCTCTGGTCTCCAGCCTGCCCCGTCCATGGCCTGGGAAGGGAGGTGAGGGGTCTGGGTGGTGGGGTTGTGGGGACTCCGGGGGCCAGACCTCTCGTAGTACCCAGGGACGGGGGCCGCGGGGCTGGCCTCGTCGGGGACACTGGCCTGGGCCAGGTGGATGTCTCCGGCGTGTTCTGTGGAGAAGGTGCCTCCTGGTCTGAGCGTTGACAGTGAGGAGGAGGACAGCTTGGACGCAGCTCCGTGGTGCAACTGGATAGAAAGAGGAGTGAAAGAGGGATGCAGAGATGGGAGACAGACGGAATTACAGAGAGAGAGAGACAGAGAGAGAGAGAGAGTTAGGGGGAGGGAGAGGTCAGTATGGATGTTGAAAGCCTTTCCAAGCAGACAGGCAGACAATGTACAATTCAATCATGCTGACTCATCGCAACCTGACTCAACGCACTTCCTGGCTGTCATGCACTCCTCCCCCCCGACCCCCCCCCCCCCACCCTCCCAACACTCGATGCACCCTTCCCCTCACGCCCACACCCCCATCATCCAACCACAAACCACAATGCAACCAGCTGAAGCCAACTGACTCGGCAGAACCCGGGCCAAGTTCACCCACGCGTCACATTAAAGCCGACTCATGCTCCGATCACTCAGAGGAGCCCGCCACATCCATGACGTCACTCCAAACAGCCGTGCTTTCTCGAGTTCTAACAAAGGATGACGCTTTAAACTTGGCTGGTCTTGATCGCTTCAAGAAAAACGAGAGCGTCGATAAGCGGCCGTCGGATAACCTCGACAACACTGGGCCTTCAGACGAGGTCATGATTCTCCTTTTCGCTGTCCTCCTCTCCTCCGACACAGAGCGGCCTTTCATGCCCACGCACGGCTGACACGCCGGCGCCTGCCGCTCCATGCGCCCGTCCGCACAGTCGCCTCATTGACGCTGCGAATGAGGATGAGCTTGGCGTGAATCAGACTGCAAGTCAGCTTGGCCATGCACAGTACAACAGACCGGACATTCATATGGAGCCTATTTAAGATATCATGGGCTCAAAAGCTGACAAGCGCATAGCCACAGTTGCATCAGCCTCCATGGTCCGGCGAGTAGGCGAAGGGGAAACTGTGGAGCCGTCATGGCTGCCTTACTTGCGTGAGCGGGGCCTGTAGGAAGGCTTCTACCGGGCTGTCACTCAGCTCCTTCTCAGAGGGCTCTGTGGAGGATGACTCCTGGACCACAAACGTGCACACACTCACATTACGTGGTGACAGTCTGTGTGTCTGCGTCTTCGTAGCAGGCTGTGACTCAACCCCCTCCCCCCAACTAAAAGATGAGTTAAGACTGTAATGCTTCCAAAGCTGTGTGGGTGTCAAAACAACGTCATGATGCATAATGACATCTTTGTAAACAATGAGTGGAACTCTTCAACATCTCTAAGACATTTGACAAAACGTAAATCGCCTGGACAACAAACGAATAAACAGCATTAAAGAATTACGCACAAAAAAAAAAAAACACGACATAATCTACTCAAAGACCAAACAACTCACAACTTCATCACATTATTTGTTGCCCCATTCAATGACAAAGGAGCCTTTGTCCCGATAATAAGCATTAGCCTAGCCACCCAGACAGACATCTGGTTCAGCCCTACCTGCTCCATGTCTCCTAAGGTGATTGGCTGCGTCTGGTAGCGGGCGTTGGAGCGACGCTGGCGTGTGTCGGGCCGGGCGCGGGTGACCCGTGTGGCGGGCTGTGCCAGGCGGTTGAACAGGGCCATCTTCTGGGCAAGACTCAGGGTGGAGAGGTCAGGCTCCTCCTCTGGACTGGCCTCCTGGGAACGCTGCTGACTTTGCTGCTGCTGCAAGGCATCCTGGGATTGACGGGCTGCCCGGGCCGCCGCGCTCTGCTGCGATGACGCCTGCAGGCTGGGAGGAGGAATGACACCCCCACAGACAGAGATATATATAGAGATATATAGAGAGAGATAAAGAGTGAGAGAGATGGGGATGGAGGACAAGAGCTCGTCAACATAGGATCTGCTGCAACAGAGAGACAGTGTGTGTGTTAGTGTGTGTAGGTATGCATGTGCACAAGTAGAACACATCACATACCCCACTTACATCGGATAGATGACCAAATAAAAAACATAAACGTATTCTGAAATGGTAGGAACACAGCATGCGGAGTGATCTATGCCCAAACAGACATCCAAAAAGTGAGGGATGAAAACATTCACAGGGAGGAGGAATGTGCTGGAGAATCAAAAAGATCTCGAAATTTCCTTAGACACACACAAGATGGCGCCAAACATCCAAAGCCCACAGCCTCGTGAGGGTCCAAAAGACGGAGTTAGGATTTCAAACGTGTTAATATCACAGAAAACCCACCAAACTATCAACGTTTGTATGATGCTGCTTTTCAACATTTGATTAATCATTAGGGGATTTGTACCAACTACTCCATCAAGCATTCTGAGTGAATGTGTTAGTTACTGGAGGAGGAGGGTGGTGGCATCTACGACCCCCCCCCCCCCACTTTACCCATGCACACGAGCGTGCCGTGTACCTGTCGGGTGCCAGGGTGGAGCCTACTAGGGAGGGGCCGGGGACCCGAGCTACAGCACTGTGTACAGTCACCTCATGGGGGGAGGGGGTGGGCACACTAACAACCCCGTCAAAGGACAGTCACACACAGACAGGTGGGAGAGGGAGAGAGAGAGAAATAAAGAGTGACGAGAACAATGGAGAGATATTAAAAAGTGCCCTCGAGAGGCAAATGAAACCATGTGACAGCGTGAGGTTCACTGTGGCTATCATGAAAGCATTCAATCGATACAAAAAAGTAGCGAGCCAAGTGAAATACTGTGCGTGTGTGTGTGCGTGTGTTGGGAGCACTCACGTGGCAGCGATGACCACCTCCTCGGTCGTGACGGGCTGGGTGCGGGAGCGATCCTGGCCTCTCCTCAGACGCCTGTCCACCGCCGCGTTCCGCGACCGGAGCTTCGGGGCGCCGCCATCGATGCTCTTCTCCAACTCCTGCATGGTGGGGGGGGGGGGGGGGCAAACACTTTAACCCAGGTGTGGTTGGACGGGAGGTAAAAGGTTATGGAAAACACAGGGAGGTATCGTACGTACCCTGAAGAGAGAGCGCTTGGCTGCCACACTCAGTTTGGATCGCTCATCTAGCTTCTCTTCATCTGTAGAGAGAAGGCGAGAGCGAGAGAGACAGACAGACAGACAGAGAGAGAGAGGGCGAGAGACAGATTGATTTCAGAAGGGATATTTTCCCTCCGCAACACAGTGCTGTAGTCAAGTTGCGAACAAGGAGATTCTGGCACAAGATTAAAAAAAAAAAATTGCCACTTGAAATTGTAAAACAGGTAACTTATACCACTACATAAGTACTAACAAGGCTGTTAGAAGATTTTAACTGCACTATTTATCGTTAAAATAACCCTCATTCTGAGTTCTAGAAACCAGGAAGCTTGACAGCGTATTCCTGGATAATGTCCCAGGGGAAGGAGATGGCGACAGGACCTGGAGCAATATAATCACATGACCTTGACACAACCATTCCCTTTGAATAAAGCTCCTCTTCCCTGTCATCTCACTCCCACTCACGTCTCCCTCTTATAATCCTCCTCTCCACCCACCTCCCTCCCTCCCTCCGGTGTCTGTTCATAGAAACCAGATGGAACAAAGCTCACTGAGGAGAACTGCTCTGTAATGCTACTGTGAGCACCAATAATGATGCCGTAAAAACCAGCACATCAAATGCTGCTCTCTCTCTTTGAAAGTCATACCTTTAAACAAAGAGCCTTGCGTCATTCTTAGGATTCGGTCATGTCTGTTGTTGTGACGCAATGTTTTTTCCTCCAAAGTTTTTATTTGGATTTTTACAACATTGTTTATAAATCTGTTCCTTTGCCACGCTAAGGATTCATTGTCTGGTTGTGGCTTTTCCAAGTTTGATAATCCTTCGCTTTCACTGTCATTGGAGTGCGCGTAAAACAATAAATGATTCAAATAAACGTACCTTCTGTACTGTTCAGCTCAGAACTCACGCAAGACCTTCAGGACGAGGAGCAAAAGTGGAGAGAAAAAGAAATCATCAACACTGACTAACACTTTCACAACTTGCATATCAACTCCATGAGCATGTTGAGAAAATCTATGAAGTAGAACTGATGGTGAGATGGTTAGCTAGATCCACAAAACTGATGGAGAGAGAGAGAGAAAGAGAGAGAGAGCTTGCCGTGAAGCTGAAACATGAAGGCTTGTGCACTAAAGGGAGAGTCAAAAGTGTGGAGGAGGTTCCTAATCTGAAGAATTAGGGTAGAGGAGTGTGCAGGGCCAGTAGTCCGGGCGCTGGACCCCATCAACATTAGGCCATTCTTCTCCTGCAAATCTGGTCACATGGTGGGAGTACGTATGTGTGTGCGTGTATGTCTCAATCAGGTTTTAATATTGATGTGACTCCTCTGTCCAAGGCACATGGCTTCCGCTCACAGGACTGGACAGAGGCCAACTTTGTATGGATCCACACAACGTTTTTCCCCCGAACTGTGACCTTGTGACATTTTTCACCGGCTCTGTGTGAATATGAGAACCTGTGTATGTGATCACATTCTTACAGACACCCCGGTGTGGGACTCATGCCAGTACCTATGGGTTTCCTGGCGCTCAGCGTAGGTGATGGGCTGGCTCCTAAACCTGTCTGAGGTCTTTCTATTGTCCCCAGGGTGGATGTACTGACGAGGCCTGCGACCCCGGTCCCTCTCGCCCCTCCAGGGGGCCTCACAGCCCACCCACTCTCTCTCCACCTCTCTGCAGCCCCACCGCAGGGGGGCGGGGGGGGACACAGAGGCACCCCGAGGAGAGGTGGGGGAAGAGGGACAGGGGAGAGAGAAGAGGAAAATGGCAAGGTGAGAAAGGCGGAGGAGCGAAAGGTGGAACTGTATGACACATGCTTTTGATTCCTTTGGGTTAGTCCGTGGCAAACCAAGCTCTGGATTTGAGAAGAGGCGACAGGCAAATATATGATCCTATGAACTGTAAGCTGCTGGTTAGAGAAAAACTTCTCTGTGGATAGGAGGGTTTGGATACTCATGGACACAGACAAGCAAACATACAGAGCCCCAACAGCCAAGCAAACGAACAGTATCTGACACAGCACGGCAGAGTGAGCCAGGTTAACGGGTGAGTGTTTCTACGCGTTAGAAACCATGCATGAGAACATTCCCAATGATAATGGTTAGGTATCATGGCGTAAGGGCGACGTTAGGGCAGAGCACCGGTGTTAATGGGACTACCAGCAATGCCAGCTGGAGGGCAACAGCGGGCAGTGCCGGTTTGGAGAAAATGCACGGCAGCGTACTGTACCACCTACAGGTCTGGCTTGCAGGTGGACACGGTGGCGGGGGCAGCGCTGGAGGTGGCGCTCTCCAGGTAGGAGTGGCGTAGCTGGGCCACGGAGATCCTGGCATCCTGGGGGGCGTCCCTGTCAACCAGCCCCTCCTCTCTGGCCCCAGGTGGGACCGGCTGCCTCTGGGAGGACCCCCGGGGGACGGAGATGTCCGACATGGAGCGACTGAGGGCTTTGCTGGGGAGGTCTGAGGAAGCGGAGCTCCCTCTGGGGTGGATGTGGGTGGGTGCGGGGCTTTTGTGGATGTAGATGGCTTTGTGGTGCTCCACCCTCTGAGGGCCCTCCCTGGTTCTGGCCTCCACCGCCTGCAGGCGCGAGACATGCTCCGTGGGTCTGGGCGGCTCCGAGTCTTCCTCCACTCCCCGCCGAGCTCTGGATCTCCCTCTGGGCCCCGCGGCTTCCATCCCCGGTCCCAGGCTGCGGCCCCTGGGCCCGGCTGCCTCGTCCTCCGCCCTGCCACGCCGAGGGTCGTCGGTGCTCCTCTCCCTGCGGCGGATCTCAGAGGGCAGGACGGCTTTCCTGCTCTTCAGGAGCTCCTCCGCCTTCCCCTCTTCTTCGCCCTGGTCGGCTTTCTCGGTGTCCCCCTCCGCCTCCTCTCCTTCCCTGGACTGCTGCTCCTGCAAGGCCCTGGGGCCTGTGGCCATGGACAGGTAGCTACCCCCCTCCGGCCCCTCGCCAGGCCCACGCCGGATGACCTGGGCCTGGGGCGCTGTGGGTCGTGTGGAAGTCTGTGGGTGGGGGAGTCTCCGGTAGACGGGGGCCTCGGGTACAATCCCCCGTTCTGGGCTCCTCTTTTGGCCTTCCTCC
Organism: Osmerus mordax; assembly: GCF_038355195.1. Classification (NCBI taxonomy): domain Eukaryota; kingdom Metazoa; phylum Chordata; class Actinopteri; order Osmeriformes; family Osmeridae; genus Osmerus; species Osmerus mordax. The sequence goes on from NC_090064.1 coordinate 10,728,332, forward strand.
CTGACAAGACGTTCCCTAACTCGGATTCTTTAAGGAAAGAGAGAAGGGTTAGCAGAAAGGCGGAGAAAGAGAGAAGGAAAAGCCGAGAGAGCGAGAGAGAGAAAAGCAAGTGTAAGAAAGGGAGAGAGAGAGACCCCCCCTTGCTCATGTGTCATCACACAACACCTGTGAGAAAATAAATGGTTTTCATGATTCAGCCGTCTCTTAATAACAAGGGCAGAAAGTGTTACGCAAACAAACACACAGGGGAACATGTCTGCATGAAGTCAGGTGGCATGATCGATGAGAGTGGAGAACCAACAACATGGTAGCCTTCAAGCTACTAAGTGTTAGCAACGCCAGCATTAGCTCAACTGATAAGAAGGATGTGAGTGAGAAGGACATCCTACAAGCTAGGCTGCTTTAGACCACCGTGATGTTGACCAGAACTTCTCCCAGCTTCTCTCAACAGTCCAACTGAGTAGAATTTGATTAGGAGAAGCTGTCGACAGTACCTCAGTGGAAAAAAGTGCATGTCAAGCATAATTCATTCTCTTAAATTCATGTTTCTCTGTGTTTGTGGAGGCCCTAAGGGAGGCTACTATCTGCAGAGTCATCGCTGAGAGTGAGAGAGCGATGAGTGCAAGAGAAAGAGATATAGAGGGAGAAAAAGAGGAAACAGCCTGGACTGAAAACTTTTCTCTCACGGCCCCCTGCCCACTCCTCCAAGTCAGCAGGGGAGACGAGGGAGAGAGAGAGATGAAGCGAGGGAATCGGACGAGGGCTGGAGATAGATAAAGTGTGCTGCAGAGGAAATGCCAAGCATTATAGCATAGTAATTGAGATAAAAAGCCATGGGACAACATTGAATTTGTAACGTGGAGGGTATGGGTCTAGACATCATAGTAACAGGCAACTGTGGGCCATAAGAGCTGTTTAAGCTTCTCCTGGACAAGTTTGCATAAAAAAAAAGTATGTTTAAATGGACTAAAAATATATTATTAGTAAAAATGGAGATTAAAAAGCATCATTAATGCTTTCCTTGTGGGTTTACACACAAGTGAAATGGGACACACCATCACTCAGGAATGAGGAGGGGAGGTTTGGGAGGTGAGTTACTGTGGCATGAGGGGAAGATGTTACGCGTATTGGGTTTGAGGGGAAGCGGGCCTTGGGAGGGGGGTACCTGGAGGGCCAGTTGATAAGGGAGTGGGTGTCGCCCTCAGAGTCGGTCTGGAGGAACCAATCGGTAGTTGGTTTGACCTCCGGGCTGCACGGGAGTGGGGGAGGAAACGTGGGGGAGAAGAGTGGTGAGTGGGCCAGCTCACGGCACCCTCACTTGTAGCTCACACACACACAATCACAGGCACACACCACTGACTTTACGTTCAGCATGACCAGGAGTATCATACGTGCTTGTTAAAACAGGCCTACTTCAACGGCTATACTATAACCATAGAAATGATGGAGTCGCCAGGAATATGGAAAGGCACAAAAATGTACAAAATAAACCCCCCTGTAGTAGCCTACAATGCAGATGAAACATGGGAGGGTATTGAGCATGTGCTGTACCGACAGTAGCCTACTCTTGTGCAACACACAGTTCTGAGATGAAACCAAGATGGAGTTGTGTGCTGTTGTGCTGCGGAGAGCTTTATCTCTCCAAGCACACATCCAGAGGAGGACCATCTCCCGTTAGCAGATGGTAGCAACAGGTGAGTCATCGTGCCTCTATTGGCTTGAACAAAGGCCAACGAACCAGGGAGGTCCTATTAGGGTTTCCTTCAGGCCTGAGATCCTCACACAAAGGGAAGTAGCAGTATAAAGGTATCTCTCTCTCTCTATCACTCACTCTCTCTCTTTCTCTCTCTCTCTGCAGTGGAGAGAAATGAAAAGGGGAGTGAGAGAGCAAAATGGGTTGAAGGCTGTGCAGGTGAGATAGAGGAGGGGCATTACAATAGAAAAGGCCAGAGAAAAACTGAGCATAAGAGGGAGTGAGTGAAAAACGATAGGTGTGGGTGTGCAAAGAATGAGGGAAAATAATGGGTGTGAGAGAGAATGACGAAAAAAGTGAGAGAAAGAGGATTATCTACAGACACAGCCTTGCCTGTTGTTTTGACCTGATCATGCCCAGCTGTACCCTAGCACTGTGTGTGTGTTTGGGTGTGTGTGTGTGTGTGTAGTGATAGTTCTGACCCTGGAGTCACACAGAGCGCGCTTTAACACAACACGTTCCCAATGCCAAGTTTTGAAACCCGAGAGAGAGAGAAGAAAAAAAGAAAGGAAGGGAGAGAGAGACAGAGGGCTGCATGGTGGGACATGCAGCAAGAGCATGTGTCCTCAACTTTTGCCCCTGTGTGAGTCAACATTTTAGCAGGCTAGCGCAGTAGGCTAGCCCAGACTGGAGCTGTTGAACCAGGACTAGAGGGATTGGACCGTGCTTTTTTCTCTGTGGTGCTGAGTGAACTCAAGGTCAAAACCCAAACAGCAACATTTCACATTTCACTCGCCTGGTAAGAGTCTCCCAACAAAACGCTCTGCATAAAAGAGCGTTTTTTTTTTTGTAAACATTTCCTCAAACACATTGCTACAAGTCCTATCCTACTGTAGGCCGCATAAACACATGTAGCGTGGAAAGCGAATGTACACGGACATCTGTCCCAGTGTAAGCCCCAGATACGTCCAGCTGTGTGACTTGGTCACACTCCTGGAATGACGCCCTCAGTCCACCAGGCTCGGGCTTCCAGTGGGAAACAATAGAACTGCTGCCAAAAGGATAACCTTGATGAGGGGAGAGAGGGAGGGAGAAGGGGAGAGACAAAGAAAGAGATTGTGTGTGTGTGTGTGTATACCCTGTGTCTGCTTACCCGTGTCTGCTGAGGATGTTGTGGGCCTGCTGTTCAATGAACAGATCCCCGGGCGACGTGCCCTGCCTGGGCGAGGGGAGGGACGGCCGCCGGCCCGTCTTTGGCGAGCTGGGCGGCATCCCCGCCACGGCCTGGTCCCTGGGGGGCAGCCGGGCGACGGAGGAAGACGAGGACGTGGAGGTCACATCCATGTAGGAGCAGGAGGAGGGAGGAGGCTCCGCGGTCCTCTCCTGAGCCCTGCGCTGGTTCTCCAGGTTCATGGCCCTCTCCCTCTCGGAGAGGGAGTTCAGGCGGGGGCGCCCCGGCTCGGGGTCGGTGCGGGGGGCCGTGCGGGCCGCTCTGGGGCCGTCCTCGGCCTCTCCGTGCGCGTGTCTCTCGGGGACGTCGGAAGCCTTGTTCCCACGAGCGTTGGCCTGGCGCGTGCCGGAGGAGGAGGAGTTATCCTTGGGCTCGGCGGGCTCCGTGTCCAGGGAGATACCGTAGCGTTCGGCCAGCTGGCGGCGGCGCTCCGCCTTGTAGCGGGCGATGCGCTCCGCCTTGGACTCCGCCTCCAGGGCGCTGTCGGTGGAGCTGTAGGCGGGCTCCGTGCTGACCGCAGGCTGTGGGTCGGGGCGGTGGCGCGTCCTGGGCTGGTGGTCAGACGGAGGGAGCTCCATGCCGTCCGGGCCATCCTCACGGCTGTACCGCTGGACGGTGACTAGGGGTGCGTGGAGGGGGGGGGAGAAATACAGTTTGATTATTTCCAATGAAAATGATAACTTGCCATCATTTGTGTCTCTATATGTGTTTTATTCTGCTTGTTGCAGATCCAGTTCCGGTGTTAAACCAGCATGTTTGTGTATGTCCTCTTTACGCAGGTTTGCATGTATGTGTTTAAAGGTGTGTGTATTGGGGGGCTCACCAGCGCGGGGCTCACAGAGGTCGGAGGCGCGTGTGTAGCGAGGGGTGTCTTCCTCCAGCAGGCGGTGGGTCAGCAGGCCCCCGCAGCTGGGCAGCAGGGCGGGCTGAACCTCCCCCTCGATCCCCTCCAGACGCCGAGCGATACGCTCCTTCCTACAACACGCACACGCCAGCGTCAACCCCTTGGATCCCCATTTTTTATCATCAAACTGTTCGGCCCGTTTCTTATTAGCCGACGCACGCACCTGTTCATTTCCCAGTCACTTGAGCTTGTGCTGATACCTTCAAAGCGCTTCCTCAATTCTGAAACTGGTGAGGGAGGGTAGAGAGAGAGCGAGAGAGAGAGAGAGCGAGAGAGAGAGAGCGAGAGAGAGAGAGCGAGAGAGAGAGAGCGAGAGAGAGACAGATAGATTAATGAACCGGCACATTCAGAAGGACGTAGGGAAACACAACATGGGATGTATTTGTCTCCGTCCGTGTGATGTGGTGACTGTTGCCTGGTTTGTCATGGCTACTGGAGATACCTCTTGGTGAGGCTGGGATGGGGCTGTCTGTCCTTCACAACACAGTGGCACATAGCGGAGACGTTTAGCAAGCGAGCTACAAACTCGGCACCTTCTACATAATGAATGGCCCAGAGGGGCTTTCACTGAAAATACAGGATGATATTATCTGTCTATGGTTTAGCGGTCAACCATTAAAGTGTTTCCAGTGCGGACCAATCTAAATGAGAACGGTCAGCGTTGTGGTGTCAGAGCCAACTGGATGTCAGAATCCACAGAGAAGTGCAAACACAGAACTCTGGAGTGCAAACTGGGAGGAACAGAAACTGCATTAACAAGCTGCTAAAGACGGGGGTATGGTTGGGTGGACTGATTAGATTGAAACAAATGTGTCCCTTAAAGAGTCCATCAGTGGGGTTGAAGGGAGGCCAGGCACCGCAGGGGGAGTAGGGAGGGTCAGGTCAGAACCTGTTGCTATGCAGAGAAGGGAATTTGGCTGAACAACACTGAGACTTCTAATAACAGGGTATTTTGAGTTTCCTCAGTCTGATCCATTCATGGTACATGAGAGCAGTGATCCCTATAGGATCTACTTTTTGTGGGTTGATGGATTTCACTTAGGCTGACATGTCACTGACCTTCAAACAGGTGGTGCCCCCCACGGCTCAAGACACACGCACACACACACACTCGCACACAACAGTAAAACCTAAGCTTGCATCACCAGTGCCTTACAAGCTTCCCATCTGCTTCCCAGGACGAAAGTAGTGTTCAGAAACATTTAACTGTCCAAGACAACAATAGACCATCCCTCACCACCCATCCTGCCCCCCCTTCCTCTCCTTCACAGGTCCTAGAAACGTCAACAGAGTCATGTGCACATCAAAATGCGACACAGACTGACAAACCTGACTCACCTTTGGGAAGATTTACCAAGACACTGACATCTATATCTTTGGTGTTCTTGGCAGGGTCGTCTTTTTCATCAAACGACAACTCTTTCTGGAAGCTGTGAGGGTGGGGACACATGCCGGTACAAATATGAAGATTGTTCAGTCCCTCTATTATTAAGGTAGGAACAGTATCACACAACTGGAAAAAAAATATTACACAAATCTTTGGCTCGTGTAACGTCTAAAGCATCTTGTAAATCTTTGATCCAACTCTACCTTAGTGCTCTGTTCTGTAACAGTCTGGACTTGCCGAGTTTAATGGGTGTCTCACCCCCGAGTCCTGGAATAGGAAGGAGAGACAGAAATAAATAAATTAAAGAAAGACAGAGTGAGTGACAGTGAGTGAGGGAGAGAGAGAGAAGCGAACAATATTTTGTACCATAACCAGGACCATAAAGTTCATCCAGATAACTGAAACCGAAGGAGACCGGACGTTTTGAATGGCCCACATTTATTTGCAATTTGAAACAAGCAAACAAACACGGAAGCCAGAACTGGACAGAGGCCTGTGAAAACCCATATAGAGGTCATTGAGGAAATATAACCAGGAAGACTGGTCTAAGTCCCACAGAAAATGAAAAGTAAAACAAGTACGAAAAGAAAGACTCGATGAAAAAAAAAAAAAAAGTGTTCTTGTTTAGACAGATGGCACTTTAGAGTCCGATCACACGCCAAGGTTGTCTGTGCTGGATCGCTGACACTGAGGCCAGTCACTGTCAGCCTGCACCCCCCCCCCCCCACACACACACACACACCTCTACTACAGCTGAATGCAGAGTCATACACTGATTCAGGGAAAAGACAGTACGTTCAGTCTCCTAGGTGACTGGACCTTTTTCAGCCGACCAATCCAATGTCATATTGTATTCATTAGAGAACTAAATTGTTAGCAGCAGCGCATATTTTAGCTGTTGTGACATAGGCCACAAGTAAACATCAGTAAATCTCTGAATTACAGGACGGGTTTTGTTGTTGCAGATCTCCCATTGCGATTGGATTTCATACACAAAACAATAGCTGTTATTATCTTTTAATGATCAGAGTCTGTACTTGTTATTTCAATTATTACAATTTTGTGGGTAAACAAACCCGAGACAGTGAAGCAGACGATGACCATGCTCTAGGGTTGACACACCCTCATGACTGCACCAGCAGAGGTGTAAAGAAGCCCTTTAATAACGTGCCGAAAGGGCTTTGCAGGGAAACGGACCCAGGACCACAAACATGTGGCTGGGCTCGGGCCCCCGCCTGGAGGGAGCAGGGAACTCTGCAACAGACACATGTGGTTCCACTTGTTGCAAAGACCATCCCCTTCTCAAGTTCACCTCAGGGGCACATGACACACCACTTTCTCCATCCCCCCGCCCCAAAACCCAACACCAACTGCTTGGACATTTCAGAGCTGTTAGTACTTATTAGGGATGTTTGGATTGATGTTTCCAATCCCGGCTGACCCCACCTACCTCCCCCCACACTTCAGCAAAATATTTTAGGGCAAAAAGGAAGGCTTATTTGGAGTAAAGGCCCTGCACATGGATCTCTTTTGGTCATAACGCCTGTTATTTCAGCTGGGAAGAATGACTGGCAAAAACATGACTCATGCTGGAGAGGCCTTGTGTTATTGCGGTCAGCGTGCCAGCTGATAGAATAACATCACTCTAGAAATGATTAGGAAAGTGATAACATGACATACTTCTACACGAATCCATTCCTTCTCGATGAGGAGATAAAAATACTATTTTTCAAATTGGGCTAACACTGCAAATAGACATGACAACATCACCGCGACTGAAAAAGACGCAACTCCTGTTCTGAGGTACAGTCAAGTTTTTCAGTTGACAGAACAGGTCGAGGCACATCGCCGAAAACCAGTTCCCCCAGGTGGTGATCCAGACATCATATTTACTCATATCCTCAGACGGGACCGTTTCTCAAGGCTGGGAGTCTCAGGGAAAACTCTGGCACAATGATCCCAGATGCCTCCTCTAGCCTTGGACTACGCTGCCTGTGACCCCATGCAGACACAGGAGGATACATCCTGGCGCAGGAAGAAAGGGTTTGTAGCACACGCGTGTTGGTTTGGGTGGTGAGGGTGAGGAAACTAATTCAGGCCTGAGGTCAGACAGTTGAATGGCATTCAATATTCGAGAGAGACTTGTATTCTGGACTAAATTGGGGGAATCATAGTTGGTGAACACGCACACACACACACACACACTCCACAGAGTGGGGTTAGTTCAGATAGCATATGTTCCAAGTCAAAATTTGGATTATCTGCCCCACCCCACACACACACACACACACGCACACATCCCAGAAAAACACAGTGCTCAGAACGACACTACACTAAGCCCATTATCCCATGTCCTTAAGCTAATGCCAATGACAATCGAATGAACCTCGACATTAGCACCTTCCTCCATCTATGGTTCCATTAAGGCTTTATGGTTGGTCTGGCAGTTAGCTATGCCTGTTTGACTCAGAATGATAACCTAAACCTCTCAAAAAACCTTGTTCTGCTCTACTGTCTCCCCCTCCCCTCCCCTCCCCCCCCCCCCCCCCCCCCCCCCCCCACACACACACACACACACACACACACAGGCTGGGAACTCATACTGGGAATGGGGACCAATAACACTAACACCTGTTGTGGATTTTCCAGGCGGCCTAAGCGCTCAGAGCCAGGCCCTCAACACTCACTCCACACTCTGGAAACATTACTGACAATGGTGAGAGTGAGAACCACACACATATTCAGTGTAGATTCCCCTGCAGTAGAGCCCACCGAGAGACAGTGCACACAGAAAGTCAAACTTCAGAGTCAATCACACACACATTCTCACAAACAAAAAACACGCACACACAGGAAGCCCTTTTCAGTATGTATCGCCTCTCACAAAATGAGCCACACAACTAAGATGCTAGTACAAAAAAGAAAAGAAATGATCAAATCACAGGCATCCTGCCCAACTCCCTCCCTCTGTACTAGCGAGACCGAGCGCAGCCCAGAAATAGCACCCCGTCCTGCAGCACGCAGCCCCTTATCTCAGCTCCGTGTCCTTGGAGGCTGCAGCCGTAGTACAAGGACAGATGAAAACGGGGGCAGATGAGAGAGAGAAAGCCAGAGGGACCGAGAGAAAGAGAGAGAGCGCGAGTCTGCAGGGCGCAGATGCGGCACTCCTCCCCTGCCTCCCTCTTACCTTGGCCGCAGAACTTGACATGGCTCAGGTAGTTGGAGATCCACGGGTTCCGATACATTTTGCCGGTCCAAGAGGGGTGAGAGGTAAAGAGCGGGACAGATAGAGAAATAGAAAAAGGTAAGGGACAAAGTGGAGAGACAGTGAGCAAGAAAGAGAAAGAGATAAAGGTATAAGGTAGTCCGCCACAGGCAGGCAAGCTGACTGCAAGGTGATGCAGGCACACACGCAGTCATTCAGTTGCCCCGGGACAGGCTACACTCAGAAGTGGGGAGAGAAAGAGGAGGGAGGGAGGGAGAGAGTCAGGCTGCATCAGAGAGAGAGAGAGAGGGAGAAGAGGAGAGAGAAAGAAGTGGAGAGGGAGGGAGCTGCTCCTCGTACGACCTGCTGCAGCAGTTGTTGCGTGCGTCTCTCTCTCAGCAGAATAGAAACAGCGAGTCGTGCGTGGATGGAGCTCAGCCTCTCCACACACCTCCTTCAGCTCCAGGGCTAACGGCTAACCGCTAACTACTACTAGGCTAAAAGGGTAAAAACCAGCTCAGCAACAGCTAATCAGCTTACAGTCAAGACATTAGCCCCATGGCTAAGCTAACAGATTGGACTGTCCCGCAGAGACAGAAGGAGGGGAATGGGTGGGGATTGAGAGAGATAAAAGAGACAGGAAGGGAGAGAGAAGGAGAGAGAGAAGGAGAGAGACAGAGAGGAAATTCCATGTGCGCACTATTCCCTTGGCCCAGTGACAGGAGTAGGACGCCAGAGAGGTGTAGTCAGAGAGAGGGGAAGGGAAGGAAGGAATGAGAGAAAGGAAACGAAAGACCAAATTACTGTCTCAGATGGATGAGAAATTCCACTCATTTCTCAGTGGTGAGTGAGAGAGAGAAAGAGACACAAAATATGAGAGAGGGAGAAAGAGACAAAATATGAGAGAGAGAGAGAGAGAGAGAGATAGAGAGAGAGAGGGAGAAATCAGCTGTGCTGCGTTGCCATGAGAGTCGGTGAGTAATCGTATCATTATGCTAAATGCTTTAGCCATCGCCGGGGCAGCCAAAAAGAAGTGCTTTGGGGAGGAAAAAAGACAAAGATTTATGGACAAGCTCAGAGTTCCTCTCTCTTTGACACAGTCAGGAAGACTGCAGTGTGTGACTGTGTTTTTTTACACCTCCACTTCTCACACAAATGCACCCCATGGGATGGACTGGATGACTGGAGTTGGAAATTCTCAACCAATGAATGATTAGAATGACAATGTGCTCTTTTAGCCCTTTGATTGGAGACAACCCAATTTTGAGCCCAACAGAAACCTCAATACACCAGCATTGCATGGGTTTTGTGTACCGGTATGTGTTTCTACAGCATGTGTGCATCTACAGTGCGCGTGTGTGCATTTAGAGCATGTCTAAGCATCTAAAGCACAAAGGTTGGTGTTTAGAGTGTGTGTGTGTGTGTGTGCTCCTTGAGTGTGTGTGAGGGATTCTGCAGCATGTGTGTGAGGAGAGGACGTGGCCAGACAGGTAGGTGTATTTATTACAGCTGGCAGGTTTGGACGCCTCTCCGAGATGAGCTCATCAGGCTACACACACAAAACCTGACTGTGAACAGGCCACATGCCCACGACCAAATCCTGAAACGTAATCCCGCTCACACTGCCCCTAGTGGCTGACAGGATTCACGCTGAAGCTTTCTCCCCCCCTCCCCCCCCTCCCCCTCCATGCCAGACCTTTACTGTGCTGTTCTCTTCCCACACACACACACACACACTTAACATTCATCCCAGAGTCTCCATAGGGACTGAGGAGGTGAGGACTGGGGTCTGTCACCGCAGCCGTGCGGCGTTGAGAGACAGAGTGCTAAGGGCGGGGGGTGTGTGGGGGGGGGGAAGACTGTCTGCTGCTGGGTTCAGTACTACAAGTCCAAGACACACAGGGGTGTGTATTTGTATGTGTGCGCATTGTGTGAGTATTGTGGAAACGCATCCCTTTGATCTTGATGCATTCCATACCCATGACAACAGTCCTTATCATCATTATGTTTGACCCCATCGCTAGGCAGTCGCGTGCGTGAGGGTGCTCTCTGTGAGGAACCTGGCTGGGGATGACATCATAGGCATTAATGCCTGGTGGTGGAGCCTGTCATTATGTTTGAGCACTGCTGTGGTGCTGCCAAGGATGAGCAGAGACATCCTGTCTCCCAGCTGTAGCACAGAGCATGACACAGGCAGACACATACACAACACACACCGTCTACACATGCCTTACACACACACACACACACACACAGTCAGATGTAGAGGTGTGAAGTTGTAATTACACGCCTCATGATCTGGAGACAAACACCATGTGCTTGTCACTGAGCTCCGCATCAGATTCCCGCTGAATGAAAGTCACAGAACATGGCAACCGTGGTCAACTAAAACGACCCAACTGTCAAATGATTAAAAAAATGACTAAATGTAAATGTAACTCGACCCCCCCCACACACACCCAAAAAAATTATATAAAAAATAAAAAATGAACTGGACAATCGTCAACACGCGTCAACTGTTGAAGAAAAACAGTCCCGATTAAAGCCCAGCATGTTTTACATCCCTTCGCCTCATCGCCCCTTCCCCTCCATCCGGCTGCACACTCAGTCACACTGATTGGGTCTGGAAGATGTCTCGTTTCTAAGTGTCGTGTCACGGTGGGTCATCGCTACATAAACACACGACTGCGTGGCCCTCTCAGTGACCTCCCGTCTCCAGCTGCCAGGCTCCTAGGGACGCCTTGCAGAAATGGATGTTTACACCGAACGTAAAATCCCCCCCCCAAAAAATAGCGGGAGGGAGGGAGATCCTAGGGAAAGAGGGTGAAGAAAGTGGAGAGAGGGCAAGAGGAGCCATTGGAGGGAGAGCGAAAGAACAGTGAGTGAGAGGAATAGAAAGGGAGAGCAGAGAGAGAGAGAAAGAGAGAAATTGTTGTCTCTAAGGGCCTTAGGTTCCGTGAGTCCGGGTTCTGTCAGAAATAAGAGTCTGGATTTACATGTCCCACGGGAAATATATTGGCTGTTCCTGGCGAGCGTGTGGAGGTGTGTTCACCCGTGGTCTGTCTCTGAAGACACATAACAGACCTGAAGCTCAGAACTCATAGATCCAGAAATGGGGGAAGGAACGAGGATGGGAGGAGGAGAGGGAAGGGGGAGAGGGATTCTACAGGATAAAATAAACTACTGTGAAATACTGAAAGATTAACAAGAAGGTTCTAAGTGAATGGCTGATCCTGCAACATATTTAAAGGGATCCATTGTCACCTTTGGGACAGTACACTTACATTTCAGAAATAGAGTATATTCTCTTTGTGTCATACAAAAGTGTATCCTATGCCCTCTGACTGGTTGGCTGTACCTCTGGTCTCGTTCCACCTCAGATAAGATAGCCCTCAACTCTGATAAGACTGGACATTCTAAACTCAATGCTCACAGAGACTTTGGGAAAAACAGATCTCTTGACTGTCTGGCTATTTAAGACTATCTGCAGCATACAGTACAGCATACATACAGGGCTACAAATAGGTAGGCCAAGATAACTGTAACCCTTCCCCTCCTTCACACATACAGTTAACTCAAAATAACACAGATAAACATGAGTTTTGGCCAGAGGGATTGGGCTCAGTGCGGTGTGAGTCACTCGCAGGCCAGATCACACAAACGTGTGTGTGTGTGTGACACACACAAAGTCAACGCACCCAGTTAAAACACAACTGTGTTGAGAAAAGCCTGGGGCTCAGCTCAGACACTGATGATGTCAGTGGGGAAACATCTGGTGCACCTGCAGACTCCCAATACCTACACAGTATCAGTGTGATGGAGCCCCAGGGAGAGGTGCACACACACACACACACACACACACACACACTTTACAGGGGGAAAAAAGTTTCAAGCCCTGCCGACGCATCTGGTTATACACGCAGCACCAGAATATTTTAACCAATCACGTTGGCTTGGGAAACGCTCCTTTCCATCCCGGCCACCTTCCCAGGAGCTGTCATCCAGAATCACCCACGGGGAACACAGGAAGGAGAGCAGAGCAGAGCAGTCAGGATCAAACTGACTGAGCCTGTTGCTCTCATTTCTCTGCAGTGAATCAGCCAGAACAGAACAGCTATGCCAGAGGAGTAGGACTGAGAGACCGTTCCACCGATCAGGATGAGAAATACATCAGAGTGAATTGTTCATGCAGAATGTGGGAGAATGTATTGATTGACAGAATCTTAACCCACTGCCCCTCCCCATGGAACTCATCCCATGTGTGTCTTTACATCAGCCTGACCAATTCAGTCAAACAGCAGGAGCACAACCCCTAGTTCAACCAATCGCAATAAGATAAATAATACATGAATGAAATATCATGATCGTTTTCGGATCACTGGTTTGGGGTTTTCCTCCCGCTGACAGCTCCCATCCTATGTCGTGTCGTCGCCCAGGACGACCACCCACCCAGGTCAACACCCCCAGCCTCAAAAAGTTGGATAAGGCAAAAACAACTGTATGGTACATTGACATTGTTTAAATATATGTATATATGTATTGTGGACGAGCCAAATCCCGATTGGCGTGGATCGACGGGCAGGTCATGGTGCTCCAGGTCCTTCCTCATGCATTAAGCGTGAGGACAGCTTTAGGGGTGTTGTTCAGTCTGGTAGTGGTTATCCCGATGCTAAGATGAAGCCTGGAAGACTGTTGCTGGACAAGTACTAAATCAAACCTTCTGGAAGATTACGCCCACCTGTAGGTTATGTAGAGAAGTCCCCTGACATTGTGTGTGTGTGTGTCTGTCTCTCGCTGCCTCACTCCATCACACACACTGACGGAGAGGGGAAAAAGTCAAAAGAAAAGAGAGACAGAGACCTTGCGCTTGTGTGTTAAGAGTGAAAACTGGAGTCTGTGGACAGTGCTGGGGCTTAAGTACAGCATTAAATCAATTCATGGCACTCCTCTGGAAGCTCACGTGGTCCACAGCTGTCTAAGGTCCAAATCTGCATTATAACGCTTGCAGGCTAAGAATATTGCATGACTGAACACAATGACGTCACACCAGTGTTCAACACAGTCTTGTATGTTTAACACCAGAACCCATACATTGGTAGGGTTGTGGGTTTAGACTACCAGACACTAGAAACTGGAGATCAAGCCACGACCAGAAGAACTTGCATTACATGTACTCATTTAGCAGCCTTTTTTTCTCTCTCTTGTACAAATAGTGCATCATGGTAAATGTTCCCACCGTTTTCATCTGAGGTGATCTCAGGGCCAGCTCCACATTCACACACAGATGTTGCCAAGAAACCAAAGTGTCAACCCATCAAAGTCTTACAAGTGTGTGCATGACTGTAACTTTAGAGCATCATATTCAATATTTCCTTTCTTCCCCCCACACCAGAAATCCGATCACCCTTAGCCAATAAATTAACTCTCAACTGGGAAACCCTTTATGAAAACATTCTAAAAATAAACATTTGCTAACAGTGAGATTGAATGGTGCACATTAACTTGAGCGTACACGCATGTGTGCATACAAAGACTTCCATTTAGACAATCTGTGTTAAAGGTTATGCCTTTAGTAAACAATTCTCACTGTGTTGGGAGATTTGTACGGTTTTGTGTTAGATTATGTTTACTGAATGTGTCGAGACAGTGATGAGGCTGTCAAGGTTAGAGAATTCAATGGGAAATATTTTAAAACGTAAGGATAACCTATGGGTAAGTTGTTTTGTTGTCAGTGCCTGTCCTCTGTGGCAAAACTGGATGTGATTTAAGAGTAGTTGTCCAGGAGAATTGAAGTGAGTATGTGTACGAGACTGTGTACATGTTTCCTTGTTGAGGTCTATTTCTGTCCATGTCTTCTGATGGAGAGAGAGCAGGTGCAGTACAAAGAAAGAACAACTGGTGAGGTTTCAAACTCTACTGACACACACACACACACACACACACACACACACACACACACACACACACACACACACACACACACACACACACACACACACAACCATACATTAAAAAATAACAACCCACTGCCCAAATTTCATTTCACAACCAGTCTATCCACTTCAAACCAACTTTACATTCATCAAGAATGTCCAAATCTATGCCCTTATTTGGAATGCCTAAGTGCATGCATAACACCTGTAAGTATACCTACAGGCATTATGTTGAGAGGGCAGATCATCTGGACAAATACTCAAATTATAACCATTGTGGTTGTGTTGCTATGCAGCCCCAAGTCAAAATAGACCAAGGAACAGATTTATTATCTGACCAAGTGGCTGCCTTAAAGTTCAGACTGGTCACTTCAAAAGGTCTGTCAGTCTTTCCCTTTTCAAATTATTCAGAACCAACAGAGCAGGCTATTCCCTTGATCAAGAAACCCAATCACATAATGTCGCATTACGTTTGCGTTTGAATGATAGACTACATGCTACAGCTCACTTCACAGCAACAGTCAACCCCATCGTCCTTCTACAAACTGACAAAGCAAAGGAGGTAGAGAAACGAGAAGTTGAAAGACTTACGTCCTGGGTGACGGTCCACTTCTCAGACCGTTTCTGAAACCACGTTGTACTGAAGAGTCTGTCCACCGGGGCCTGATAGAACTGAGACGTCTCTAAGGTGCGTGGAAGGTGAGTGGGGGGGGGGGGGGGGCTCTCTAGGGGACTGGGTGCTCCACGGCCGCTGGGGAAGGAGGAGGTCACTGCTCTGGAGGCTGCTGCGACAGGGGTGACGGGACTGGGGAGTGGGAGTGACATGAAGCACAAGTGTATGCCACCCTCCCCCCTGCACCCTCCCCCCTGCACCCTCCCCCCTGCACCCTCCCCCCTCTGAGGGGAGCATGTTTGGCAGCCAGCAGTGTTGGTTGGGATCGGAGGGGCGACACATTTAGAACGGTGCTTTCCCCCCAAGCCAGGCCTGACTAATCAATGGGGAGCATGGAGGGGGTAGACACTCTGTGTGTGTGTGTTGAGGTAGAGGGGTTGGGGTGGGGTAAAAGAGACAATTGGCCCCCCAATAGGAACGACAAGTAAAGTGGGACAACAGGAAAGCTTCGGTATCTCCATATTTTGGAAGCCCACCTCCCAATCCATGTACCTGCTCCTCAGGAGTGTCTGTGTGGCCACTTGTGTGACTCAGATACAGCAAAGTAGCTACGCCTGAGGAGAGCTATGTATGGATCTCACAGGGCAGGTCTGTTATTGTGCCAATATCCCTGAAATAGATTGCTGCTTCTCAAAGGCATCCAATCAGCTGTCTGGGCAACAATCCCTCTGTTTTACATTCTCTCTCTCTCCCTCTCAAACCCACGCACACAGACACACTACAGCGGACACAGTCGTTTACACATAGCTGAATATCCTTCGACACAGTGAGACCTATGGAGAGACTGTCTCCTTATTTCCTCCCCTGACGGGGTCATGGAAATTAGAACATTGTCCAGAGGGTGCAGAGGTGAGAACAGGAGGCAGGTCAAGGTCACTACACACACAGCCAGCCCAGCCAGTTTGGCCCACTATTTAAAGACCTGGCTTTGCAGTGCCTCACAAGCATCCTCCACTTGCGTAGACAGCTTGGTTTAGGTGTAGTTTGCATGGGTTGATGAGAAGCGGTAAATCTAGCCGATGACTTGGTGAGAAAGTGAGGGCATGTTAGGGATCTGGACACACACACACAAAGAGCTGTGGAAGTAGGCTTTGAGCGTGACATCCACAGACCACGCCATAAGCTGAACAGATCACCACCTAGGACAGGGGACATTCTCCTTGAATGAAGTCACTGTAATTGTACTCCGTTGGAACCTTTTAGAAGTGTTGCGTAAATGAATCAAAAGGAAAGATGACACACTCGACACAGAATTGACCCATTGGAATCCAACTGTGGGTGGAGAGCATCCTCTAAACTAAGGATCTGTTTAGCATCTCAACCAAACGACAACAAGAAAATTAGCCTAGAGACCGGAAATGAGATGTCGAGCTGGAGTTAACTAGCTGAGGTGAAATATTTGAGCACGGAGACCTTGAGGGAGGGGCAGCATCTTCAGCTGGCCTTAGTTGAACCAGTGGGCATTGAGTGGGCATTGGAAACTACTGAATCAATGCCAGATTCTGCACAAGCAGGGAGAATGGTTGGTTCGGTTGACTGCTAGCAAAAGGCTAGATACTCAGGAACATCAATAGCCTCATACTTCCCCCACAAGCCTCTCAAAAGCTGGTTTCACAACAAACAGCCCCCTCTAGTGCTCATCAACTGAAGACGCAACTGATTTCCCCATTGGAACTGTACAATTAACCTTCAACTTTATCTACCAACTTAGACAATGCGTAGTAGCAGTATTGACTGCTCTTTCAAAATGTTAGTTTTTTTTCTCTCTAAACATGTATCCTTGTGTGAAAAGTTAAGCCTTGATTTATGTGTTTTTACTTTGTTGGGCTACGCAGGCCATTGGGCACTTAGCCAAGCTTTGAGGTTCTGCAGAGGCAAGAGTTCTTCACTTTGTGCCTTCAATGAGGGAGCGGTTAGCTCTGAAGTCTGTGAGGGAAGAGGTGGGGGGGAGCTAAAAGGCTAATTAGCAGAGAGAAACATTAGCTTTTTAGCAGCCAACTGAAATTCTCCAGGAGATGCAACGTGGGAGCAAATGTTTTCAATTTAGTCCTCCTTGTGTGAGGGCAGAAATGTTTACGGCTAGCGCGCCTCAACCGCAGTGTATTGTCGGCACGTCTGAGAAAATGACGGCGCAGCAATCCCCATCCCTTCACTGTTCCATAAACAGATGCAGATCACACCACAACGATACCCTCCGGATGGAGACCAACTGAAAATATTTGCGCTTATAAAAATCCCAATCCCCCCCCCCCTTTCTATTTCACAGACACAAAAGAAGCTGTTTTAAGCCTATACAGAAAGAGCAGTCACACGATTTTAGTGATAGAGATGACCTGAGCAGAATTTTGCTCTGGTACAGTGGAAGATTTCTGAAAGCTTTGTCAAAATAATTATGTTCGACCATCGAACGACTCAGGCCTACTTCTCTACACACACACTTCCCTGAGCACAGCGTGAGGTTACATTGTTTCCATGGAGCCATGAGCACAAGTAACCAGCCCCAATTAAAGGGAGACACAACTGGCATGGAATCTTCCAGAGCACACACACCAGATGACATGAAATATGGCAGCTTCAAAGAATCCAATTATCAGATGAGCCCCAACACCACCAGCAGGACCTGCAAGTGTACTCAGAGACTGTGAAATAAGCAGGAATGAAAGCCAACACACTTTGGGCCTCCATCTTAGCAAACACATTACGCTCCACCTCACTCCCTATAAACCACATGATCCATCAAGCCCGCCTGTGTGTGTGTAAATTCTCAACTTGTTTGTTGGCCCGTTTACAGAGAAGGGGAAAGTTCACCGGCGATTGTTTAATCACTCTGGGAGCCTGAGACGCCATTAGGCAACCCAAGGCGCTGTCACCCCTGAACAGACATGACCTGAAAGGAGATATAGTTCAAAGCAGATGGGGGTGGAAGAGGGAGGAGGAAAGAGAGAGAGAGAGAGAGAGAGAGAGAGAGAGAGAGAGAGAGAGAGAGAGAGAGAGAGAGAGAGAGAGAGAGAGAGAGAGAGAGAGAGAGAGAGTGTGTGATTGTGCATGTATGCGGGAGAGGGTGGAAGACAGAAAAAGAATCAGTTGATCAGAGAAAGTGGGTAAGCAAGTTCAAAGGGGAGGAAAAACACAAAAACGAAGGAGAAAAAGGCTTCCAGATATCAGAAGTTTCTTATCTCGATAGACCCTCGTGCTGACCCAAACCTGACTATAGGCCCCAACCTCCACCCCCCCCCCCCACACACCATCTGTGACCAACTGAAAAGAGGCTAAATTACAATTACACAAAACAGACTTCTTACCCACCAGCCCCCTAGCCCTCAGGTCCACCACAGGAAAGAACAATCATTTACAGTAACAGTAAATTTAAGCAACCATATGGTGCAAAAGAGGAAGAAAGAAAGAGAGAGAGAAGTAAAGTGATAGAGGGAAAGATGGAGTGTCGGGTCGCGAGTAGGAAGCCTTTGGCTCAGAACGGTACCTTCCATGGTGCCTGCTCTCTCCTCTATGAGCGTGTGCTGTGGTGAGTCTCTCCTCAGAGAATGACTCTCCACAAATTGAAGAGAAAGAGTGAGGGAGCACAAGAGACAGACAGACAGACAGACAGAGAAAGGGAGGGCACTTGGTGACCCAACTAGTAGAGAGACCACAATGAGGTCCGCATGCTCGCCAGTAGCCACAACCCACAAAGCCATCAGGGCGGGTTCGGTGATGACACTGTTGGCCAGCGTTGCCGCCAGTTGCGACTGACATCCGAACGGTGAGACAGCAAGCAGTCTGTTGTCGAGGCACGTGCCCCTCTGGGCAATGGGAGGAGGGACATTACACCTGATGCATGCCGATTGGCTGAGCTGTAGTAGCAAGAGAGGCACATTCAAACTGCTGTTGGTTCTAATGAACTGTTAGGGAACAGAGATTTGGGTCAACGTTTAGAGGCTGAATCCCAGACTCAATGATGAGCCAAGCAGGGACACAGTAAAAGAGGAGAGGGGGGAGCGAGGGGGGTCATACAAGAACAAGGAAAACAACGGTGGAAGGATGGAGGGAAGCCAAGGGCTCAGTCCAACACACACAAACAAGCACAAACACACACACCAAGTAACTGGGAACAACCTACTATCGAGAGACGGTTAAATAAATGGTGAGGAAAACCTTTTTCATTTAAGGGGATTTGTGTATCTGCCCAGTGAGGGAGACAAATCCTACAAGCGATGGGTGAAGTGGCCTTGTGGAGAACCAGCAGCAGTTCAACCTGAGCTTGATCAGCATACCATGACCCTCCACACCAGCCTCAATCTGTAGACCAGGTCACTCTGGGACAGTGGACATAGGACTGAAGACCTTGCGAATGAAACACTGAAATTACATTTTAGAAAAGTGTTATTTTGCAAACTGGGAATCGTTCTCCCCCTCTTTCTCTCTCTCTCTCTCACATGTAGATAAACACACACACACACACACACACACACAAAAACAAGCAGCTCAAGCATCCTGAGCATTCTGTGTGAATGCTTTTCTATAAAAGGCAAGTGTTCTCTGGGGTGGCTGTGCACCAAAGGACAACGAGCAGAGCCCAGTGCAGGTGTGTGTGTATGAGTCAGCTCAGTTCAAGTCTGCTTAGTCAAACGCAGGTCTCATGTCACATCAACCTCGAGGATGACTGATAGTGAGAAAAACAAAGGGAGTCATCAAAACTACTAGAGCGACCCACACACACACACACACACACACACACACACACACACACACACACACACACACACACACACACACACACACTTGTGCTGTGGTGACGTACAATTGGACTGACTAAGATCTGCCTCATCGTCCCACAACCATCTGCACCTTCATCACCATCCGACTATGACACAACCTCACCTATCTCACTCGTTCACTTGCTCACCTACGATTCTGGTGAACATCTTGGATTTAGGCATCAACGCAGGAAGTTCCAAACACAGTGAAACATCACCACTGCTAGAAAAACAGCAGATACTGTACCAACCACAATCTGCTCCTGGCTCACGATGGAGGGTGGCACTTGCGGCCAGGTGTTTATTTAGTCCAGGTTTGTGGGCAGACAGAACGCCAACAAGGAGTAAAGCTTGTCAGAGGCAGATGTTGCTCAGGTCTAGACCTTAAATGAGCCTAAATTTGGTGACAATCGATTCTGATTAATTTTAGATGTGGGTGTTTTAACAGAAAAGGTTTTTACTCCTGCTTCTTATACACATTTTTACAAGTTAGCATGTCAAACATCTGCATTGGGAATAACCCAACAGTCGTAGCCAAGGTACCGTATGCAAATAAGAGTATATATATTAGATCAGAATCAGAATCAGAAAGGGATTTATTCGCCATGAAAGTTTGCACAGACAAGGAATTTGCTTTGGCAGGAAGGTGCATACAATAAACATATACCTAAAATTTAAATATGTGGACTAACTATACTAAGGGTACATAAACTAGCAGTACTGACTAGATTTCGGTCAAATTCTGTCTAATGCCTGATTGTAAATGTCTACCTGAGTGAGGCTGCATTATCAGCTGTCCACATGACAGGGCAGTCTGCTAGCTGCGGACCTATGAGCAGCTGGACTCATGACACAGACTAGAGTCTATTTGTCTTTTCTCAGGAACTGTTTACACATATCTCTTTGTAGCTGACAGTCACAACACACCTGTGTGTGCGTGCCTATCTATCCATCCAACAAAGGCAACATGACAAAAAAACTATGGAAAAACAGTATCTACCCTCATAACACCGTGACAGGGGGGTAAGATAGGGGTATGTACACACAGTAACATTACCTGACCAAATAGTAGCTGTCAAAAGTGCTGATATTGCACAGTAACCCAAACAACTGAAGTGATCTCGAGAATCTAACTTAGCATAGAGTACAAGGAAGAAGGAGGGGGTGCAATTTCTCAACCTAGGGGGTCTCTCCATGGAACAAGCTGTTGCCAAGTAAAGGTAGAGAGAGGGAAGTGTGGAGAGCGAGAGAGAGAGAGCGAGAGCGAGAGAGCGAGAGAGCGAGAGAGAGAGAGAGAGAGAGCGCGAAGGGGAGAAGGAGTAGAGTGGTGCCAATAACTGAAGCAGAATACAAAACGGCCGGTTGGACCCAGTTCCATCCAGGTTGTTAAAACTAACAGACGTTTATTGAGGGGAGAGTGAAATATGCTTTTTTTGGCATAACTATCATCTCTGGCATGGAGGTTGTAGACCAGTCCCTGGCTCCCCACAACTACAGGCTCCTGTGGGTTAACATAACAAAACACACACACACACACACAGAGAGTGAGAGAGAGACAGAGAGACAGAGAGACAGAGAGACATAGAGAGAGAGAGAGAGAGAGAGAGAGAGAGAGAGAGAGAGAGAGAGAGAGAGAGAGAGAGAGAGAGAGAGAGAGAGAGGCAGGCAGGCAGGCAGGCAGGCAGGCAGGCAAGCAGAGAGAAAGAGGCAGGGAATGTGGTGAAAGTGATTGAAAGAAATAACAGAAGGGTAATGACAAAGCGGGAGAGAATGACAGAGCAAGGGAGAACGACAGAGGGAGAGGTGATGAACAGAGGAAATAGTGAACTACTGAAGAGGAATGCTCCGTTTCCTGCTTGACCACAACTGGATACCCTGTTCCTCAGATTAGAAGAGATGAAAACAGGAACATGGAGAAAGAGGGAGCGAGAGGGGGAAAGAACAGGGATTTCCCTTGACCACTCCTAAATTGATAGAGCAGGAATATGTTGCCTAGCTCATTCCTACCAAGATTCCAATCTATTAAAATATCATAATCCATGTTATCTAGAACACAATGCCACTTCTGTTAAGATTATTCTTTCCTATGATTCCAGCATTCAAACAACAAAATAAAGAAATATTAAAAAAAAAAAAAAAGTAAGGATCATTGGCAGTTATGCATATTATCAAGTGAAAAAAAAATGGTATTCAGTTTTAACCCAGATCTAGCACCTTGAACTAATCTGAAATGCCCACCATGTTCCACACACGATGACCTAATACCATTTGGAAGGCTGCAAGGACAGGAGGTTGAATTAAAATGGGGTTTGGCAAGCCAGGGAGGTCTTTCTATGTTTGGGATAGTGGGGGTGTGTAGGTTTGGACCAGGCCCAAAAGAGTTTGTCAGACTCCAGAGGACACTGTAATTGAAAGAGCATGTGGGGATGGGCTTCAACACACATAGCCCCTTACTGGACACACACACAGCCCCCCCCCCCCCCTGCCCCGCCCCCCCCACCTCAGACAACCAGTGCTCAGTTGCCATGGTGCCAGAGTAAAGTTTGGGGACGTCCACATGGCAGGGGCCTGTTGTTGATTCTCCGCCTGGTCAGCGCACGCCATGATGTCATTGATGGATGGGACAATTCACTGCTGCCCATGAAACAGCAAAACGTAGCAAAGCCTTCAAAAGCACAACCAGAGCATGACCAGTAGCGGTGTGTGTGGCCAAGGTGTGTGTGTGAATACTTTACACTGTGACCATCAAGGTGTGGGCACAGCCTGATGACATGGTACACACTTCCACCTTAGCAAAGAACAGTCCAGCCCAGTGTCAAATAATCAAAAACCATGCCTAATAAGTTAACTTGATTATACAGTAATCAACTCTGATTTGAACCCAAAAGTAAGGGGAAACCGCAGGTCATTTTAAAGATTGTGCGATACAATTGACAATGTATTACCACAATATCAAAAACAGCTGTTTCTATGTTAACATCTGACCTGCCAACACATTTTTCATGCATTGAGTATTTGGAGTAATTTACGTTTGGAGAGCTTTATCGAGGTGTGGTGGTTTGAGGAATTAGCTGTGGACGTATCAATATACATCTACACTGTCCGGGACAACAGGGGTTTTTTCCACCACCATCACCATGGAAACATCCAATACAAAGCCCACCTGACACGTAAGGCACAATGGCTATGCTTGAAGAGAAAGTACAGCATCGTTCACAGCACTGAGCTCTACCACCCCACTTTTGGAAAATCAAATACTCATTTATTCATCCCTAGGGAACAACAGTGAGGGTCCACCATCTGCTTCCAATCCCCCCCCATGTGAGACTCAGTAGCCCCTATGCAGCACCTTCCCCAGCCCCGGGCCAGGCCCCCCCCCAAAAAAAAACAACAACAATGATGTAACACCCAACAGGCTTACGTAATCCTCCCAGCAGTTCTTTGCTCTGGAATACAAATGTTAGACATTCAGTAAATACCCCTCTTCCTCCCCCTTTCAAAATATTTCGGTTTGAGTTGGGGTCTAAAATAATCATGCCAAGTTATGGACAACTCCTTCTTGGTAAGGTATAGTCCCATCGACCAGGGCCTGATGGTGATGCTGATGACTTTTATTTTACTGTCAGAGAACTTGATTTAGTGATTGCTTATCAGGATGTGAAGTTTATTTCAGTGTGACAGGTTTGTAACAGACGTAGCCACGCTCCATCGTAACAAGGTATCGTTCGCCACGCGCTGGCTTCGAACACTCGACCTCTGACTTGCCAAGTGCGACCTCTACCAACTGCGCCAAAGAAAAGCTAGATCTTCGTTGACGCGGGTGGCCTGCTACATACCTGAGGAGTGAGTTTCACGGTTTTTTACACCATTACATCAGCCAATAAGACTTCTCAAAAACATTACCTAGTACCCTGCCTTTAAGTGTGTATTGCTACCCATCTTCAAATAGAAAGGATAAAACCAACAAAACTGCAAGGTTATGGTTAACAGCAATGGACAGAATCACTGTTTGCACCATGTGCCAATTAAAAGCATCAACCAGGTAGTCCTCATCACTGTGGTTCACAGCCTCTCTGGGTTCACTAACCTCCAGTCTGTAAACACAGCCCCAATTAGGAGGTCTGAACCTCTTCCATAATGGAGAAACACAACTCACAATTCACAGTAAAGGGAGAGACGGTCTAATGGCTGCCAAAATGTTCTGTAGGCCCTTAGAAAGGACCATAGAGAATTAGGATGAAGATCATTCAAATGTCAAAGCCCTACCAACAAGCTTAGAGAAATGCTATTATTTGATCTAATTTCACAAAATAAACCACTGTAATTTACATTACTTTACAAAGTATAACTTCAGAGATGTGTCAGATGGCACCAGCTGGGTTGATAATAGGCTAACTGCTCATGAGCATGTGACAGGTTCCTACTGCAACCGTTACTAATTAAACCAACTTAACACAGTGGTAGGTGTTTTGGGACTGGGCATCCTAGTCCTGCAAATGAATATGACCAAATTAAAACCGGGCCAACGTACACCTGTTTATTTAGACTCTGCACCTTCCCGAACGCTGAGGTAGGCTATTGGATGACATGTAAAGGGTAACTTAATACTCTGGGCTCTGTGGCTTGTCATTTAGAGATAATAAAGTAGTCTATTCTGCTCTGGGACAGCTGGGTCTCTCCTTTCACGACGTCCACAAACAAATGCTGTTCTGCACCGCTGACTACTCAAGCGTCTACTTTCTGTCAGATGCGATGTCGATGACGTCACTGATTGATCGTGTGTGCTGTTTATCAGCTGTTTGGGAATGCAAATAACTTGATACGTTTTCTTATGTAATAAACTAAGTGTCAGGCCATTTAAACCAAACGCAACTGGACGCAAAAGCCATTTACCGGCATGGATTTTGATTAAACATGAAGAAAAGCCTAAACATTGAATATATAAAACAAACTTACCGTTATTATTAATAAAATATTCAGCTGATGAAGTTTGTTGTTCTGTGTTTCATCATACGACACCAGTTTCGAAGACAACGGGGTATTTAACGCGTTTCAACTTTCACACGGAGCATCATTCAAAGTCGTCTTTATCATCGTGCCAATTCACAAAAAAATAAGAATGATTTCCAAATAAAAGTACTGTTTCAGGTTGCACGACTCAATGGACCCTCAAATGCAAACCTCGCGCGGTACAGAAAACTATTGAGTCACACGCCCAATTGTCACAAACTAACGCTCTTCTGAGTAGCAAACTTCTCTCCGTTTGCCTCCTGTGTTGAAGACGAGACGACTCAAGGCAACTCTTAAAGAAGCAGTGCCTCCGGGGCACGGTCCAAAGCAGAATGTCTAGTTCAAAGCAACCCACCTACTATAGACACACCTCTAAAACAAATATCATTCCAGATACCAGTTAGAGAACAGGGCACCGTGTCTATTAAAAAACCTTTTTGTTGTCCATATTTCTAATTAATTTAAAGCAACATTATGGACTGCAAATGGATTGGACAGATGAAGTCAACTCAACTGTGAATAAAATACATACAAATTCATTCAAAAATCATTTTATAACTTTTTTTTATAACTAATATACTTTGTAATAACTGAATATGCATATGAACAATAAATTATGAATGTGTGGTTTGCTCTTATTTCTGGTTCCCTCGTCCAACTATGTTTACCATTTATTCATTTATTAATTCTTTCATTCATTCTCCTATTCTTTTTCTTTCTCTCTTTATCAATAACCTCCCACCACATTTCCTCTTGAGATAACCCAAATCGGTGGTCTTTAAGTAAAATATGTCTGTGACTGTCTTAGCCTCCCCACCCTCTACACACACACACACACACACACACACCCAAGAGGCTCACTTAGCATCAGATGACTGATGGGATTAACAGAGAATCAGATCAATTGTCCGCCAGGGCTAATGGGAGGGTAACAGACCTTGTCCATTACAACAAGCAAAGATAACACACACTCCAATGAGGCAATCTGCACACTCTGCTGCCATGTCAAACTCTGGTATACAGTATTCTCTATTGCCCCGTAAAAAGTATATTAAAATACGTTGATCACCCTTTGTCCAGCTCGCCCACCAGAAAGACAAAGATCCTTGAAGTAAGCGTTGATCCTTGAGCTAAGTGAAACAGTGATAAACTTGTGTTTGATTGTTTTTCAGGCCTACACTTCCATCAAATTGATTCTTAAAACATCTTTTCATCCTTTTGTAAATGTTGAACATGCACCACGCAGAACTGAGCCATTGTATGCGGGGCCTGTTGCTCAGGGCAACAACAAACAAATGGTGGCCATTGTACAGTGCTACAGTGAGTGTTTGTGATGGTCTAGGTTGGGATGTGATCGAGGCACCCAGTAGCAAAACTGTTGAACAGGAGTCATGCAGTTCAGCGCATAAGCAAAGGATAAGAGAACAGGATACCCAGTTTGGTTGAAGTGTTCATTACATCAATTTAATTTCTGATACAGTAAAAAATTTATGAATAGTTGTGGTTTGAAATACATTCAGCAACCTCATATTTACAATATTCATAGAGGACAGGGGATCCTTTGTTTCCCATAAACAACATGAAAAGAAGAGTACTGTTCTACTGGTAATGAAAAACAATATAAAAAATGGTGTGACAAAAAACTGGGGAAAGATCAGAGGATGAAGATTAGCATTACAAACAGAGCATGGAATAAATGAATAGGGAGATGTGGAAGTTGATTTGCAAGCTTGTCTTCCATATCAACCGCACCACATCAGGCTTATCCTCAATGCCCCCAGCATCTCATTGTAATGTCACTCATGTCAAGAAAGACATTCCTAAGTTACAGACATCACAGGTTCCTCTGCATCACGTTTCATATTAGAAGCCCCCAGAGGACCACCCCAGGCCTTAAACCAAATACACAGGACCTATCAGTTAACCTTCAGGTTATCACCCACCAGACAGACTGAAATATGATATGTTATTTGGGAATTTAGATGTCATCATATCTTAAGTTAATCTTTGTTTTCTTTCGAAATTTAAATTTACTGTAATGCTGAAAACATTTCCGAAAAAACCCTATCAATTTTCTATTGCGTAAATGCCTAGAAAAAAGATGCAACTACAATGCCAAAATCCCACTATATCTTTAAAAAGCACTTGCGTTTAGCATCTGCCTCAAAGACTGTGGTCATTATATGCTGCCAGATAATCAGTAAAGCTTTATATTGTGAAAAACAAGTCAATTACCTTAAATAGCTCATGTTGAAAACCTAAACTGGGAGATGTTATGATATCCAGTTTACGTTTCTCAACCCTCTCCTTGTTCTGACAGACCATGACGACCCTGCTCTGAGAACCATATTGGCTATTAGACCTCAGTCTGAAAGAGTAAAATGCTGTAAATAAGATCAGCTTGTACATCGTGGGCTCTCAAACAACCGAGAAGAGTTTTGATTGTAATTCCATTTGGCTTGTGATGTATTGGAAACATATGTGACCCGAGCAAGACTTTGAGGTTTTCAGCCACGTAGGATGACGTTGCATGGATGGATTTTGCATCTAGCAGCACTTACTTGACCAGGAAAATAAAATGAGAGGCTAAAGAATTTCAAGCTAACGGTGCACAACATTATGTTGCCAAAAGGGCAATGTTAGTGTGGCCACCATATGAAAGGTATGTTCAGTCAGTCTCTCTCATCCCTCTCAAGGAAGTCTGTTCTGTCACTATTTAGGCCTGTTTATGGTCAATTATTTTATCAAATGATTCCCTAGTGTATGCGATGGAAACATCCTGGGAAACAGCTACTTTTAACCCAGTGTCTGTTTCTCAGGGACTAACATTCAGAATGGCAAACGTGGCCTTTTATCCAACTCCTGTCGCATTATGACATCATTCAAAAGAAACTTTCATCTCCCCTACCTAGTTCTCCCCTGGGAGTTTGAACTCCTCATTGTGAGACTCTCCTCGCTGGGTTGCGTGTTGAAGAGTAAGACTCCTCTGTCTGGATCAGGTAGACGGACATGTTGATGACGAGGGAGAAATCATCCCTGGCCCTGTCTGATGACATCAGAGCAGTCACGCTCATTACAGATGGAATAGCCTGGAGCCTGGAGTTTACACGCACACGCAACACCAACACACAGCCTCAGATGTACACACACGCACACACTAGACAAGTCAACATCACACACAGGACTGCAAATTAAATCTGTCAGTCTCCTCTGATACTACGTCTGTTCTCGGATGTACATAACTGCATCAGGGCTGAAACTGACAGAGGCTCGTAAAATGATTGGGTTTTCTATCACTTAAAGTGATACAAAAGCACCGAGTAGGAATATTGTACACAAACCAAGAGCTGATCCATGGAACCCCTGCTTTGTTAGTTTTACTTAAGATTCAAATTAGCTGTGCCTTCCTTTTATTAGCAGAGCTCAACTGGAGGACAAGACCGGGCAAGGACAATCCTGCTCAAATAAAAGTTCAATTAAATCAAGTAAAAAATTCTGCTCTCCAACTCTAACCTCACAGCTTCCTGTACAAGAGGGTGTCATGTTTTTACTTGGTGTGATGCTGTTCAGAGTATCACTGTGTTTGGAAGCTTCCAGCCAAACGCAGACTGGAATTAGGGGGCACTCTCTTCTTTTCAAGGTTTTTTTGGAAGGGCTGTCATGAGTGGGCATGCTCGGCATGGCTTGCATTGGGCTGGCGTGTCTAGAGAATTTGTTTAACAATGTCTCCCCTCCTCCCCTGGCCAGCCCTCTGACTGGTATGAGCTGCAGTAATGAGGTCACCACTCTCAACACAGCACCATTTGTACAGTGCAAAGCAGGTTGCATGAAGTAGACCAGACTTTTGTTTACATTGTATTACAGTCCATTCTTCTCATTTAATGAACTTCCAATCCAGAACACAAGAAAAATGAGCTTGCAAGACCATTACGGTAGGATTGAAGAGAAGATAGAACTTCCAAACAGTCTTACTTAACTTGGATAAGACATTTGTTAAATTGACATCAATATTTATTTCTTGATTGAAGAACACACACGAAACAGTCATGATGGACTTACAGTCTCCTTTAACCAGTTTGAGGTTCAATGACCTGAGAGAAAATTGCACAGTTGTCAACAATGTACCACTGAAGTGCCAAAGATTGTGTATCATCAATCTATCTTGTGTTCTAATTACATGTGCCCAAGATAGCAAAATGAGACGTTGTTAGGGTCCAACAAGGTACTGTGATGAATATAATTACAACACTCAACTCTTCAGCTGTGATTACACAGCTGTTAGATTTGAAGTTCATCCCCCCCCATTGTGGTGCTGTCTGCAGACCGCTGTTCTGTCTTGGTGTTGAGTGAAAGGTTCAAGAGAGGGAGATAACTTCAGAGTTCATTTCTCTGACAACTGTCCTGTTACTTTCTCTTTTCCGAGGGCTGGTCTCAGTTGTTCTTTTTGAGAGTTTCAAAGCTGGAGGGAGAGGTCACCACACATGGCATAACCATAGTCACATTCCAAAGCATCATTAAACCATGTTTTTACCTTTTGCCCATATGTACCCAACACATCCTAAATAATATTCAAGATGTATGAGAAAGACATTGTTTGTATATGCTGTATGTGTGCATGCATGTGTGCATATTGTCCTTATCAAGTTGATGGATTCAGGCTTTCAATAGGTCGGACTGTTACCGTGGAGATCTAAAGGGCATGTCCAGACACATATAGACAGCAGATCCTCAAAGAGTAAATGATGTCTCCAGGATGACCTATCACAAGATAGATTTGGTGGGCCTGGAGCGATTAAAACCCAGAGCGCCTCGCCATAAATCTCTCCTGCTGTGTATTAAAACTGTCCTTGTTACCCAGCATGCCGTTGAGAGTTCTGGAAGCGGGCCCTGGAGGGATGCTGGCTGGACAGGGGACAGGGGCAATGCAGCAGGATCTGATTTGATAATTATTTTGTAGTACAAATCAGATGTGTGCATATCCAGAGGTTATGAGAAAAAAGCTAACAAAACAAATATGCTGTGTTTCTTGACGTGTTTGTGAAGCTTCACTGTCTTAATTTAACTTGGATATACAGTAGCTCCAACGGACAAGTAATACATCTTTTTTTACATTGAACCATGAATGTAACATTCTGTACATTGTGTTCTTCTAAGTATCCCCATCAATCCTAATACATAATACAGAACACAGACAAAAAATTACGTTTTTTTTTTACTCCCTGATAAGTCGAGGAGTTGAAGCCAGCCAGTTGTAGTCCAGGTGTTTGGCAGAGAAAGGGTCCCTTCTACAGTCCTAGAAGACTATCAGATCTCCATCGTGGGAACCTCCTACCAAAGCTCTGACTTCTCCCCACCCCAACACGCCACACACACGGACCAGCTGTGGAGGGCTAGAGGGAGGGAGAAGGGGCCTAGGAACAGGACCGTCTCTAAACAGACCTGATGATGACAACATGAAGACAACAAGATGTGTGAAAACTCCAGATAAGAAAGTCAACTAAGTATAAGTTCATCTCCCAGTACAATGTCACCAAAATGGACATTTCACCAGCTACTACAGTTAGTTCCTTGGCCAAATATAGGATATAACTCAGGTTTCTGTCTAGTAAATGCATATTCAGACAATTCCTCTATGCTTGTAAAAGTAACTGGCTTGACTACTGCGGTCATTTGTTTTTATTGCAGATCAATATGCAAATGGTGAGACACACGCACACTGCAGTCAAGTATCCATGAACCCTAACCCTTGTCCCATCTGTCCTTAACCCTTTGTTCCATAACTCTGTAATCACCTTTATGTATTTTTTAAGCAAATTTAGACTTTCTGTTCAGGCTATTGAGATCTGTGAGTACTGTGAGTGCTCTGTCTATGGTCAATTCAGACAAATCTAATTTGAGTTGTAGGATGGCAAGGGCACTGTTTCTGTGTGTTTCTTTTGTTATAATAGTAACAAGAAAAATCCATCCAAATGAAGACACAACCAAAACAACAACAATGTCTCATTTCCAAGGACGTGAAGCTCACTATAGGCCTATGAATGAGTCAAACATTTGGGAGACAAACAATATGCTTCTTTCAGTGGGTCATACGCACAACAGTCCACTATACTTGTTTGATTGACAGGGCATGTGAGTGGGAAGTGGGCATCGCCTACGCTTTTGCTACGGTTACAATAGGCCAGCACCTACACAGTGGCAAAGTGCCCCATACATACAAGCTAACAATGGAGGCCTTGAGCTGTACGACCAGGGAGGGTATACACCCTCAATGACAGTACCACACTGTGAAGCCTCAGTGCTGCTGTACTGTACGACAGGTGCACTACATCTACAATACTTCTTTATTGTCATCAGACAGTAGTGGATGACCCTAGTGGAGCCACACTTCTTATAAACAAGGCTTCCTACTTTACATGTTGGTAGATGTTTGAGTTTGTTCCTGAACCTAAGTCCGTCTTAATCATTTCTGACCTATAATTCAAACAATGCTTAAAGAGGATTGACCATCCAGTAAGACTCACACAGAACATGGTACCATGCCCCACACGTGTAATCGGAACAGTAACAAACACTCCCACGTGTCCATAGACTAAATGGTCAGCTTGTTGTGAACACTTTGAGTATGACACACGTTACAGTGGGACTTAAGGCTGGGCCTGAACTTGTGTAGGAGACTGTTGTTTGTCTGCTGCCGAGGCTCATCAATATTGTGTGTGTTTGTTTATGCAGAAATCACTTCCTGGGTCGAGGATGTGGATTACTCTGTAGAGCTAAGGGGTACTAGCAGTTCTCCATTAAGCTTATTGATTCAAGTCGGCCTGAATGCTAAGTGCACTTAGTTACACCCATTGAAACATGTCCCCATGTTAGGCCTTATTGTGTGGTAGGGATAGGATTAGTTGTTGTCTGGCACACTCCGTACACTAAATGATTGTAATACAGTTGTATTATTTTATATTATAGTATGAATGCAGTCTTACAAAATGCAGTATGTTTAACAACATGTCCTCAGTCCAACACAAAACTCCTTCTGCACTTACCAAGGGGGTATTCACAGAATATATAGAGCACAACTAAGAGTTTCTGCATGGGTCTCCTATTCACCATAGAAGACATGAACCTGGAGTCTAATGCATTTCAAAAGGACTAAATGTCCAACATTACGCCTCCTTTGAATCTTTTGCTGTGATCATAGCACCATCTTGTGGCAAAACACAGCAACAGAAGTCAAACTGACATTAACCCCAAACAACCCCATGCCACTGACCCAATACACATTGAATCATAGTCTAGATGATGAAGTATACATCCATCAACACACATTTAACATGCAAACTACACTAATGTACATTAATGTATATGGTTGGCTATTGGCTGTAGGGTTCTGCAATCTTGGCGAACCACCTATAATAGTAGGCCACACTCAGCATCAATGTGCACTCCATCTTTTCTTTATTTTTTTAAATTGGACACAAATTTCAGGACACAGAGCAACTCTGAAAAATGTCTGTTTCGAGCACTGTACTATGTATTTTATTTGTGGATACAAGCATGCCGAACACCCCACCCAGCCTACAAGTATGTTGTGTAATAAAAGACTGTCATCTATTGAAAAAAGTTTCCTGTACAATCTAAAGATGTCTTGTTGACATGGTGCCCATTTAAGGTCGATGATCCGTCGTTGGTCAGTGGGTTTGGATTTGTATTCCAAGTAAACGTTCCTTTACTCTCAGGTGCAGCGGTGCACACAATCACATTCACACGAAGGGTTAGGTAGCTTACAGATTTCCTTGTCAGACAGTGCTGTTCAAATAAATGTCATGATTGTTCTTTCGGGTGACAACAAACAAATCGCATATTATAACGGGAAGACTAAAAAGCCAGAGAAAGTGGAGTATTTCCATCCGCCCATGAGCGTACCCCGTTCCAGCTTCAGATAGACCCGGTCCTCACGCTCCACAATCAGCAGAACTCCATTGCTGGCTGCCTCCCGCGTAACGTCCTGGTCGCCGGCAAAGGCTGAAATAACCGCATAGTCGTTCTGCATCAGGTTGATCTGAGATAATGGAGACAACAAGGACATGTTTTACTCTTTAAGCAGGCCTTCCATATGCTCAGTGTAGGTCTACACATACTGCTGTATTGGTAGGCCAATTGTTGGCAAACATTTTTTTTATCAGATGTTGACTTTAGAACAGTTCGGCCAAAGAGCTTGACTCACCTGTATGGTTTGTCTGTTATAGACTTTTACCACGTGAAAGCTGAAGCTGTAGATCCCTCTCCGTGGCGCTTGGAACACACTCGCTTTTAGATCGAAATGGCTACCGATGTTCACTAATACCTGCAACAAGATATTAGTGGGTCAGATGGCTGAGCGGTTAGGGAATCGGGCTATTACTCAGGCTATTAATCAGAAGTTTGCCAGTTCGATTCCTGTCCGTGTCCTTGGGCAAGGCACTTCACCCATCTTGCCTAGGGGGAATGTCCCCGTACTTACTGTACTCGCTCTGGATAAGAGCGTCTGCTAAATGATTAAATGTAAATGTAAACAAAAGCATAACCTCAGACATTTCAGCCAAGAGAGAACGCAAACTCATGGGTTACATACTATCGCCGTGCGTAATGGCCACCCCTGCGAACTTAATAGACCTAGAGAACTCGAACGCATCTCCGAAGTGTAGCAACATGTAAACTAAAAACATGTCTAATTCTTTAATTGATATGGCCCTTTTCTCAACATTTTTAATTGCCTTGCGGTAACGCGAACCTGTCCAGAACCAACGGATACCCAGAAATACATTTGTATCACTGTCTAATCGCGCGTATGTGTAGAGATTTCTAAATGAGCTAACCTGGTCAAAATAGATGGTCAAGGACTTGTTGCTCATCTCCGACGGCTCATGATTAGTCCCGCGCACTGCTGAGAAAGCCACTTTGGTGCCTGCGGAGCGGACAGATAACCCGAGCGAGGAGGTGACCGCTGCGTCTGAGGAAGGGTTCGAGTCGCACACAACCACACACTTGCCTTCCAGTACGATGGGATCCGTGTCGTTTCGGCCAATACATACAATTACGCCGCATCCCAATAGGAGCGTCAGTGCAATGGGATAGTGTCCAGCGCAGCGGTTTGGCAGCATGGTCGCAATGCTGATTTTACACAACAAATGAGGTGTGACTCGATCACCTAGTCCAGTTGTGTACTTCCCTCTCTCACTTCCCTTCACAGTCTTTGTCTCTCCTAAACAAACTCTACTCTTTCCTACCACCTCCTTTGAGTCTTCAAACGTTATTGATTTAAGAGAGATTCACTCTCACCCCCGTCTGCAGAAGCCGGTATCGCAGTTTATAAGTCTACTTCTTTTATCTGTATACGTCATGTCTTTCTTTTGTAGAAAGTCACTTTTTGGCACAACACAACATCTGAGTATTCCCTGTCCTGCAGGATGCCTAACAATTTTAACTCCAACTTCAATGTTTTGTATTGTATCACCAGAGAATGTCTCAAAGGTGAGTGATACCTTTTAGAATTCGCCGAGTCGGAGGGAGGCAGCATTTGCACATGCTGCTCAAACACCCAACCGAAGAGTGCAATGCCGTCATGCCAAGTGCAGCCAGCCAGGTTGTATTTTTTTCTTATGCACTTGACATGTAATCATGCTAATGTAACAAGTATTTTGGTATGGGTGCATGCTCGTGAGGAATTCCATATAATAGCTTACTAGCGATCTCCCAAGGGTTCAATCCCGCAACTATGTTTGTGTGTTCTTGTCACCATGGCTACTGAAAGCGGACAACTTTGGTAACTAAGGATGCAGTATTAGTGCACCGCCAACTCGAAGTAGAGGTTGGGTAAGGTCCGACAGCAAAAAAATATAGCCTATAGTTGCGTGAAGAAAATGCCGACAGAATCTTCAAGTTCTCAAAGGTGAGAAAATAACGTCAAACGTCATGCAAACTGTAGAGCGTCACGCAGACTGCTTGGAAAATGTCAAATTTTTATTTTCTGTTTTCTTCAGTGTCAAACCACTGTCAGTGTCATATAAGACCGCAGCATGCCGTGAAGCCGTTGGCCCAGGCTACAAATGTGCAGTCAAATTAACCAAAACAGCACGCACCGAAAACCTCATAGAGAGGTAAGTAAACAATCCCTGCTCTATGACAAAGCAAGTGTCAGTTTGTGAAATGGTGAAATGTAGGCACAGTAGCCTACACTCACTTAGTTTTTTAAGCTGAACATATCCCAAAAGTCATATTATTCACAACTAAACTTCATTACTATTGAAGTTTTCATTACTATAACTTCATTACTATAACTTCAAAATATTTCACATGAGGGCTGTTGTGTAATTAAGGCTAAATGCAGATGGAGGGTGTTTCATTTGTGTTCAATGTTTCTAATCACCCTTTTTTCATATTATTCACAACTAAACCTTCTATTTAACATGAGAGCTGTTGTGTAATTAAAGCTAAATGCAGATGGAGGGTGTTTCATTTGTGTTCATTGTTTCTAATCACCCTTTTTTATTAGAATGCCTCCTGAGATCCTAATTAAGATAATTTCATACCTGGATGCTTCCTCTCTCTTCTGCATCGGGCATGTCAACAAACTGTTCCTTCAGCTGGCCAACAACAGGTAAGGACCAAGTCTCTGGATCAAAAATGCATGTCTTGTAATGATTCATGACCCTGTCCATCCATCCCTTCCTCTCAGCTAAAATCCTTCACCACTCGCCTTGCAGCTCTATGTGGCACAAAATGTACCTGTCCGAGTACAGTGGGAGTAAGAAAGGGAAGGCCAAGCCCAAGGATGCGGCGGTGAAGAGGCTGAGTTGTGTGGAAGTCCAGGAGAGGCCTGTTGGTTACTGGAGGAGGCTGTACTTCAGGACCAAGGCTGGGTACAACGAGAGCATGTGGAAGAGAGACCTCCGGAACATCAACCCTTACACAGGGCTCCCCAGGCAGACGGAGAGAGTCCTCAGGTCAGAGATTGGGAGAGGTGACTTCCCTTCCCAAGGGATTAGTGAATAATTGTATACCAGTGAAATATAAGGCTTTTAAATGTAAGTTACGGTCATTTTAGTTATAAATAAAGGCCCAGCCTATTTGTGTTAAGTAAAATATTTGCTATGGTTCTCAATTTCTATCCAGCAAAGGCAGGCAGACCTTTTAAGTAAGCTGCGTGTCTGTAATATCAGGGGAATTCCTGTCTTAATATTATCTCAAGGAGGAATCCAATCGCTTGTTTCTTCTGCAAAGCTAAACTGCGGGGTGAAAGCTCTGCCCTGTAGCTGTTACATGTTCACATGGGAACGTGAGGAGGATAGAAGCCTCTAGCAATCAAACATCAGGAGTCCGCCCCCCCCCCCCCCCCATATAATGACTCTTCCTTATTAAAGGTGAGGAAGGAGGTAGTATGTGTCTGATGTGATTCGTGCTCGGGGAGATACCAGCTTATCCAGCAGAGCTCCCGTGACGCCTCCTCTTCCTGCCGTGTATTTCTAACCTCTGATTAGAACCGTGGCTGCACTCAATTTGAAGTTCCATGGCAGACGTGCCGGTAGAGAAGGGGAAGTGGAAATAATTGTGTTCCTTTCCGAGGCTGTGCGAATTGTTGAAATAAATGACTTGGACCTCTCCCCCCCCCCCGCCTCTCTCTCACATTTCCTCCCACTCCTGCCCAGACTAGTCCCTGTTGGGCCCCCTATGCTGCAGATACGTGGGAGTAAGCGATTTACCCCGGTAATCATTTCGCAAGACAACGGATACACTCAACAACAGGGATCAAAATCCCCCAGGCCCGCCTGAGTGGTTCTGGTTATTGGGTGGCTTCTCTAATTGAAAGGAGATGCTGTGTGTGGAAGACTCCGGATGCTATACAGTGGTGCCGTCCCTCAATCACAAGTTGGACAAGATAGGATCGAAGATGAATTGCTCCAATGCACATGTACGCACACAAAACTCTCACACGGCTCTGCTCCTCTTCTCCAGGAACTTGCGTGTTACCTGGGAGATGTCGGCGTTCAGTAAGTCGGGGTGGGAGGGCACGTTTGAGCAAAGCCACGCCCACTACTCCGAGTTGTCAGTGTCGGTGTGCTGGAGCAGCAGCAGCTGGCCCTCCCTCCAACATCTGTCACACCTGCAGCTCCACGGGGTCACGAGGGTGCCACTCAACTGCCCTAACTTCATGAAGTAATTTTCTCCCCCCTCATTTCTTTTCTCTCTGTCTCTCTCTCTCTCTCTCTCTCTCTCTCTCTCTCTCTCTCTCTCTCTCTCTCTCTCTCTCAAACCCCATGTACAAAAGCTTAGATTTCCTAGCATCTACTCATCCCTCACTCTCCTCCTATTCTCCTATAGACCAGGGTGGCGATCACAGATGGCCCAGTATGACCTGGGCACCCTCTCCAAGACCGGGCAGGTCATTGACACCGACAGGCTGGTCGACCTGCTGTGCCTAGCTCCAGGCGTCATCATGGGCATGTGGAAGGTAGGCCAACATTCCAGTGCATGTTGAGTTGGGGACATGCCTGCCAACATAAAGTCTTTTGACTTTGAACTTCCAATAGACGAGTTTGTAAGAATCATTGGGTAAGGGTAATGTAACAATACTTGATCCAAAACACATGGTCTGATCACACAGTAATGGAAGTGTGTTTACGTGTGTGCAGGACAGGGAGTCTGTGGCCTTTGTCATGGTCTGTCTGCACTTTAACCGGCTGGTGGAGAGGAGTCTCCTGAGCACCTCTGTCAGGTACGTTGCGCCAACACCTTTTCTTCACATATCTACCTGGCTTCATCGCTGAAAGATGGCAGGCTGTGTGTTTTTAGACAGTGCTTAAAGAGGCCTGCACGTCCTAAGGGTCATCTTCACAGCATGTTATGGCTTTTAATTACACTGGGTACTAACTGTTGACTATTTAATGAAACAGGGATGCAGCTAAATGGTTTACATTTGGCTGTCTCATGCTGTAAAACAGGCTCTTCCTTCCAACACCTTTGATCCTTTTAAATGATCCGAGGTGTCGAATATGTCCTCAGACTTCGGCTTGGCTAAAAACATATGCACATCCCTAACTACTAGGTCAGAATTAGTAGCCTTAATGATGTATTTATGACCTGTTAAACTACCTGGTGTTTTTTGCAGACTAGTTCATAGTGTGATGGCTCCCTCCAGTGGAGGCTGGTGGTAGCACTTCTAACTGTCACATAATGAACAGTCTATGTTTATTCTCTGACACACTTGGTTTCCCTCAACCAGCCCCCAAACCGCCCTGTTTGACGATGTGGACCCCAACTATGGTCTCCATGGTTATACTTTACACATTGTGCTCCACAACACAGAGGCTACACTCATGTCTGACCGCTTCTCACAACTCTCCTGCCAGAAAGGTACACACTACAGGGGCTCAGATCAACATTCATTTTTAGTGCAAGTGATTTATTAAATTACTGAATGGCAAATGAGGAGATGAGATTGAATTATCTCGCTTTGCTAAACCAACAAACTGACCTGATCACGTCTGCCTGTGTGTCGTTGACCAGATCAGATCAGAAATGAACACATTCATCTGAGTGCCATCAGCAGGGTGCATCGGTCCCAGCATCGCCCACTGGTGAACAAGCCCACGCTGCCCTGGATGTGTGAGGCCCTGCAGGGTAGTGTGGAGGTGACTGGGCCCCATCTTCTGCATGGGTCTGATCAACCCTCCCATTCTTTCATTTCCACTGCCTAGCCTGTGTATGTGTCTACCCAGTCCTAATACAGTCAGTAATGTTTAACAATGGGTGCTTCATTGACTTTTGATGGAAGATCTTCTATGTGGAAAGTTACCAGTTTCAGTAATTCCCTAAATGCTGATTCATGATGGGCCAATGAAAATGTGAATAAAATAATATATAACATTTTTCTCATTCCTGTCTCTCTCTGTCTTTAGAACTGCTGTGTGATGAGTCTCACTCTACTAGACGAGGCCCACAAGCCCTTCTGGTGTGTAAGCACTCCCGTTTCCCTAGCACCATCCAATAAGAAGCAGGTGTCCTATGACTATGAGGGCAATCACTTCCTGATCCAGTACCAGGAAGCGGAGGGTAAGGTGAGGATGGAGCTGGTGTGGCTGGAGGAGCAGGGACACTTCCTGCTTGTCAGCCTCCTTGTCTCTGTCGCACTGGACAAAGTCAACAAGCACTTTGGCAGACACTACTCTTGTTGATATTGCTCTGCTGGACCGGAGAAAGAGGGATTGGAATTGGTGGAGAAAAGATGAGGAAGAGGAAGAACCGAAGCAGGAGAGAAGAAGCAAGAGGAGAACAAGGGTTTTGTTGAGTTTTCTTTGGTTTGACGAGGGGTGAAATATGCAAATAACTCATGAATGCCTTCTTGGCTTTTTATAAATCCTTGTTAACAGATATGCATTCCTGTTTACCTCTTCCCACAAAATATTTCTAAAGCTTTCTCTCTCAGTACACAATGACTGGCCATGTTTTCAAAGATTTTCCCTTGTTATGGCAGATCCCCATTTCTGAGCTCTAATAGCTATTAGCCAGATTGCATTGTCAACCGCTTTGCAATTACGTTTAGATGAAAAAAGTGTTTCCGGGCTGCGGAAAGCTGTGTGAGCCGCTCTTACAGTTAAGATAGGATCCAGCTGAGCAGATCAATCATTGGACTCAGTGTTGCTGATGGCTATTAAAACAAGGCTAGTTCCAGGGGTAATAGGATTTCCCTTGAGCCTCTGTGATTCACCGGAGGGTCAACATCACCTTGAAAAGATGCTTATTTTTCACACACCTCACCAACTTACATTGGCACTTAACGTACAAATCCATTTGTGGGGTGGTGGTGAGCAGGGGGGGAGGGGGGGGGCAGGGTTTTATGGGCGATGGATTGGCTTGTGTCACCAGCACTGAGAGCTGGCGTGACAGCTCGAGCAATATGACAGACATGCTGTCTGAAGGTGAAAGGCCCCATCTGGAGTGGCCAACACCAAGGGTGTGTTTCATTAGGCAGGACACGCCACAAGACTGGGGAACATTGACTGTTAAAGGCCTATTAAGGTGGCATTATGGTGAAGTGAATAGCTCTGAGCATGGGAACCTTCCCCGGGGGAAACATACATATTTCTATTCCTCTGCACTGTCCTCACTCCATTAGTCATTATCACTATCATAAACCACTAGATTAGTATAGAGTAACATTGTGGGTGGAACTATAAAATGGGTCGCAGGTTATGATAATGTCTGTTTAGAACATACTCTCTTTCAGGTAGCTCATTCAGGCTAGCATGCCATGACACTTGTAGCCTAGAAACAGGTAACCCATGGTCACTATAACAAGAATGAATTAAATTACCATACACAACGATTCCATTGGTGTGACCTTCGTTGACCATTAGATAGCCTACAGTCAACTAAGAATCTGGCAATCCTTCAGTGTATAAGTAAAACCCATTACTAGCCCCAGGTTATTGTGGCCTTGTAATGGCTTCTTTCCATGAACACTCAAACTCAGGCAACGTAGTCTGTTTACAGTTTTTCTCAATTGCTAAAACACTAAAACCCATTGGCTGAACAAAGTTCTCAGTTGCTTGAACTAATTTAGCTAATTGTGCCTGTCTGTTGTCAATACCTTAAACCATTTCACATGGTAAAACACAATTTGCAGATCTCACTTAGACTGTTCAGCAAAACTCTAAACACATTCTCATTTTTAAAACACATTCTGCACTCTAATGCACATGTCATCCATACTGGTAAACACAAATGGCAACAATCAAATACAAATAGAGAAAACATGTCATTGACTAAACACAACCAATCAAAATTGATTTCACTTGTTTCAAATGATGTGACATAACCAATATAAGCCAGTTCAGAGAGCAAACAGGTTGTTGAAGGTGGGAAAATATTGCTTGTGATGTCGACAAAGTGCTCTGGCCTAACCCAGCCCAAAGACAAGAAGAAGCACATTGATCACGTGTTTACTCCTTTGATTTTTGTCCCTTTCAGTATTGTATACTGTAGTACAGTGCATTGTAGGCTGTATACTGTACAATGAACAAATTGTATGGCTCTGAACATTGTGCTTTCCATTTGTTACAGTAACAGTACTGACTGCTCAATAGATTTTGACTGATTGCAGGTTCATATCAACAAAGAACAAGAGTGAGTTGTGAGTAGGGAGATGCAGGGTACAGTACTGTATAGGGGTACAAGGAGGAGAAAGAACAATACAATTGCAAACTAACATAATTTTGATCACTTTGTTTATGATTTGAGAGCAGTGTTTGATTTTGAGCACAGGTAAATCTGTTCTGATTTTGCAAGAGGATTCAGAGGTTTTGTAAATAGTGCTTGAAGATGAGGTTTTGTGTTTACAGTTTTGAGAAAATGGGTGACTGTTTCAAGAAATGTGTTTTATCAATTGTGAAAAACTGTAATAGCGTCATTTGAACTAGGCCTATATGTGTCTTTAGCAGAAAGGTCATATTCTGGTGCTATTTATTTATGTTCATGATAGTACATTAGTAGTCACTTTTTCATAACTTCTAAAGTTAAAAATGCCAAATAAATGTATAGTGTTGAGTGCAGGATTTTAAATAATTGGTAAATCATTACACCAACTCGGACAGGAAGATATCCAGAAATGGCACGTGCTATCCAGCAGACAGCGCTCGTTGTCAAAGAATCAGAACGCTTGTCCACCAAAATCCGTTAAAATAAGGCATTCATTGATACCGTGAATATTAACTCGCAATAAACCTTTCAGTTTCGGAAAGCCTTTTGCGTTCGTCTCTTCTTGCCTTTTTGATACTGGAAGTTCCCAACCACATCAAATTGAAATCCGTCCATGACGTAAATCTGATTGTACGTCTTGATTAATCACTGTAAAAAGGCTGTTACTACGGAACATGATTAAGAAATGATCAGCCTACATGACCGGCCATGAATGAGTATATTTAGCCACATAAAGCCTCATTAACCCGAACTCCCAGAGTTCCTTAACAGCTTCATCTTGGAGGTAAATTGCTTCCGTTTTTAGCTTTTAATTCTGTCCCTGGTGACTGTCCAGCTGGGCCCATGGACCATGCTCCCTAGCACAGAAGATGGTGGCCTTTATTCGGCGCTGTCATGGGTAAAGAATTATAAACTTATAATAAAATCAAGATATCTGGATTTGTTGTTGCATGGGTCTGTGGTGAGTGCGATGGATGCCACTCAATAGGTTTTGACCCTATCAGTGCTCGAAAGTAGTGATTCTTCTAAACTGTATCGATAAACAACCCCCCCTCCCCCCATATATGCCCGCCGTATCCTATTATACTGCTTTGTTTGTTTGGGCACTGGAACAATGAGCGACCCTCTTGACAGTTAATTCCTGACGAACAATAATGCTACATTGCTACAACATATTCTCTGTTGTTTTCTGTCATAAAAATGTTTGTATTCGCTGCCTGCCTGACAAAAGACTAACGGCAAAATTAGCAAAACACTCATGAGTGTTTTGCTAATTACCTTATACCTAATTACCTTATTATAGTAATTAAAAAGTAATCATAAACTCTGGAGTAGTGTTAATGCGAGTCAAATCAGGACAATTTGTCGCTGACTTTATTGGCTTTCTTTCAAGGTTGGGGCCAGTGCCATGGGGGCCAATAACTGCAGGGGCCAGAGAGAAGTCACTGTACAGATTACAGAGAATGTGATCTGAAACCAAAACCCAAATCCAGTCCCAAGCACTTCCCCATTCATCCAGTCAGTTGCTGCAAGGTGTTAACATGGAACACCGCATTACTGGAATTCTCGCAAACGAGCGCAACCCGTGTGGCAGCAGTTCTCCCCCTCTCTGCCCCGGCATTGGACTGCGCCCCGGACCCACCTGCCCTTTCTCCCCCTCTTCCTCTCCCTGCCTCCCAAGTCCCTAGGCCTGGAGGAGGTGGGAAACCCTCAACCCCACCAGGGGTGACAGGATTGTAATAGGCTTAATAAACCCTGCGTGATTCCTAATTGATCCTCCACTGTGTAAATGGTGCATCAGGGCCACGCGGCTGTGGAGCTATCCCATTATATCAAAGCTGCCCCCCCCTGGGGTGCCCAGCACCGTGCAGCATGTGCTGCTGTTGCATAAGATCAGACGGCCACCAATACCGTCATTCAGGAGCAACGCTGTAGAAGGACAGCGGGTGCAAC
The DNA here is from genome assembly GCF_038355195.1 of Osmerus mordax. Classification (NCBI taxonomy): domain Eukaryota; kingdom Metazoa; phylum Chordata; class Actinopteri; order Osmeriformes; family Osmeridae; genus Osmerus; species Osmerus mordax. Next base: position 10,771,305 of record NC_090064.1, read on the forward strand.
TCTGGCAACCTGGACGAAACTCTAGCTGCAGTTAATTGTCCTGGTCAGCAGTCCACCCACCTCTCTCTGCTCTGGGAGGGTTCAGCTCCGAGAAGGCCTGTGGCATGCTCATACTGAACAACCTATCTGTCATGTTCCTAGAATTCACCCTGCTGTATGTTCCTCAAAAGCTGTGTTCTAACATTCATCCGCATGTACTGTCGCTGCTTGACGTGTCTTTCGATCATTATTGATGACATCCGTGCTTCAGGAGTTCTGCTCATCTGCTGGTCGTCAGAGAGATCGGTTTCATGACTGAAGTATCCAGGGATATGGAGAATGTGATCGTAACTAGAGAGATGGTCACATCTGTTTTGGCCTTCAATGAAATCCTGGAAATATTCTGAAAGAAATTGTTTTTCATGAGTAATAGAGAGAGTACAAAGAGAGTGAGGAAAAAAAGAGGTATGGGTATGAATCAGCAGATTAAAAGCATTTCCTACTGAGTTTTTTCATTTTATTTCTTCTCTCCAGATTTTTTTTCAGAGCAGGTGCTAGACTGGCAGAAGTCTCCATCCCTCTCTCTCTCTCTCTCTCCATCCTCTCTCTCTCTCTCTCTCTCTCTCTCTCTCTCTCTCTCTCTCTCTCTCTCTCTCTCTCTCTCTCTCTCTCTCTCTCTCTCTGTCTGTACAGTGCACTCTTTCATGTCAGTTTCTTCCACTCATCTGGCCCCCTGCTGTGTGTCTCCTGGGCTGAGCAGGCTGGAGGTTACAGGATATAGCCTCTGGCATAGAGCGAATCACACTCCCAGTCTCCACTGCTATCTACTACACCATGTATCTCAGGCTGGTTAAGGCCTTACAGACACACTCTGCCGGGCCGTGGAAACCCCATCCATAATGCTGACTTTTTCATTTCCAGACAGACCAAGGCAGCATGCAACACTGACCTCTGGCCTCCACGCTGTGAGAGCTGATGAGGTTGCGAACATTCAGACTGTTTCTCAAGTAGACGTGGCGATAATTATGTTTACACACTGTTTTATTTGACTTCTGAAGTACAGAGCTTGAAACACAAAACCTGACCTAAAATCCTGAAGAATAACCTACACTTCAGAGCTGTGATTATCAAATCAAAAAGATTATCAAAAATAATCGGTCGCACTATGAAAAGGATTTGTTATTCAGTCTTTCTAAGCCATGACACCGTGCAGGAGTACACATGTTAGTATGCAGGGGGTTCTGGAAAGACAGCCATTTACCAGAGTAACTTCTAGAACAATTGTTTGGGTCCAAAGATCCATGCCCGAGGCTAGCTCTATTGATCTGTGTGACTACTGACAGAGAGAGGGAGAGAGTCAAATTTTCAGGCACACAGCAAAGCCTCTCTCATTACGTGTGTTAACCGACACACAGGCTTTCCCAGTGGATAATGTGCGTGGTGGGCTAACGTTAGCGCTAGAGTGGCAGTCTTCGGAATGTGTTTGGAATCTTCTGGCAGAGTAGATGCTCAGAATGTTGGTTGCATGTTGGTGATGTTTTTGGTCAATTAGGCTCCAGGTCTGCAGTGTTTATCTGCTGCTGTATGGTCGGCAAAGCGTTTCCTCTGGGTCATGTTTTATTGAAAGGCCATTAGTCTGTGTGTTACTGAAGCAACACAAAAACTGTCCCATGATGCTAACTGTATGTTTGGCTTCTGTTTTGTGTGTGTTCATAGTACAGTAGCTTTCGATTGGTACATTGTCATACTTCCATTGCAATGGAATGGAGAATAGATCTACAGTATTTATGGAAGCTTGGGTTGTGCACAATCCAGCCAGCCAGTCATTCCTCAATACCTAGATAATGTGATAGTGGTTACACACCCACTGGAGTACAATCTCACCTGTTTGTAAGTTCTTGACCAAGCACAACAAATTGGACTGGACAGCACACACACACACACATTCACACACATACACATTCACACACATACACAAGACACTCCCCAGTCTGGCAGGGGATGATTGCATTTTAATCACATCTGTGCTGGTTGCAGGGACACCTGTGTGCTGACACCCATTAAAGATGCCGGCTATCACCACTGCTGGGATAACATTTCCGCATGCTTGCACCTGTCACAAAACAAATAAAGACAGATTTGTTTGGCAATGCATCGCTTTGACGCCTGGACATTTCCACCCTACCAGCCAACCAAGCGGAGTACAACCAGTCCGTTTTTGTGGTGGGTAGATTGAAATGAAATGTACCGCATATGCTGCAGTGTTTCATCACTTTGGGCCAATTATATCTGCCAAACAGAAAAACATAAAGCTGGCTCCTTCCCATTCCTCAATACCCCATGTAAGGGTTCTCTTACTTTTAGGCAGCTCTCTGGCACAGCTACACAGCCGCTGTTGCCATGGGGACGACCCTTGATTGAGTATTGCTGACCTCACTAGTCACAACGAGAGCAGCGTGACCTTCGCAGGAAAGAGGGATATGGAACGAATCAGCTATTCTCTCTGTGGCGCAAACCTTGGATGCTCATGGCAGAGCAGCGTATGAGAATTAAGCCCCTGCATTTAGAAATATCATGGATTAAGAAGGCGGGAACACTTTGGGCGAGCTCTTCACATGTGACAGAGGAACTCAATTAGCCTCTGGAGAAAGACATGCTCTGTGGTGAGCCTGGCTAGAAGGGGAATTCAAGGCCAGAACCTAACCCATGAACATACTTCATTGTACTGGGACTCACACACAAAGTCCTAAAGTCCAACCACACTCTCTATTCGCAGTGGGGTGGGGCTGGGTCAAGTGCTGAGCAGCTCAGTCATCCTGAGCTGATGTGTTTCCCCTCATCCCCAAGAGTGTGGCCTCTCAGAGGGAAGACGCTGTGATGGGTGCTCTCCTCCAACCACCAAGAATCCACTGGGTTCTGCGCTTGACCAGGACTGATCACTATTCTAATGGAGAGAGAACGAGCGAGCGCGAGTCAGTCCCGTCCTCCTACCACATGGAGTGTGTTTAATGAGAGATCTACATCCACGCCGGTGATGATGATTGATTCGATCACGCTTCCTGCACTCCCTCCGGCGCCTCCACGCTTGACGATCAGTCAGCTTCCCATATCAGGAAGACGAATGGCGTTTCGCTGTGGGGAAACTTGAGAGATAATTTTCTGTTAACCTCAGATAAAAGCAGTGGTCAAAAACGTAACGTGGTGAACACACCACTTAATGATGATGGCTGGAAACAGTCAAGATTCATTTATCATGTTTGCGTAACACATCAACCTCCCACTTTAAACACTAGCTTTACACACCCAGGCTGGTTGACATGTAGACCATGCACATAGACTTCCAAAACCATTAGGGCGACTAACGTCCTGATATTCCAACACGGACTCAGTGTAAAATGGGTGTCATCAACGTTTAGCCAACAATTAAATCATGCTTTCATTTACAGGAACGTGACACTTCCATGTTCCTGACCTGGAGACGTCGTGTTTTTCAAATAACCGAGTGTCCTCATGTGTCTTCTGTGCCGTAGACTGAGTGGGTTTTATTTCTGCTGCAACTGTACAACGCGTGTGACACAGATTACAGTAGAAGGTAAGGGGTAAAACTCGTGGCTTGTAAAATCGGCTTCTGAATGAGAGAAAGGAGTGAGGTGCTCCATGAAAGAGGGAGGACTCCTCTAAACCCTGCCATGGACCCTCTAAACCCTGCCATGGACCCTCTAAACCCTGCCATGGACCCTCTAAACCCTGCCATGGACCCTCTAAACCCTGCCATGGACCATCTAAACCCTGCCATGGACCATCTAAACCCTGCCATGGACCCTCTAAACCCTGCCATGGACCCTCTAAACCCTGCCATGGACCCTCTAAACCCTGCCATGGACCATCTAAACCCTGCCATGGACCCTCTAAACCCTGCCATGGACCCTCTAAACCCTGCCATGGACCCTCTAAACCCTGCCATGGACCCTCTAAACCCTGCCATGGACCCTCTAAACCCTGCCATGGACCCTCTAAACCCTGCCATGGACCATCTAAACCCTGCCATGGACCCAACCCCTGCCACCACCACCCCACTCTCAGCCCACGGCAGCAGTTTTTCACCGTACTTCCAACCTTGTGGGCTGCAACACAGTGCATCTCATCGGGGAGTATTACACAACACTCCCAGCACAACATTCATCAACGTCAGGGGCTTTTGCCAACAGTGCATTTCTACTGGCTGTGTCCATTTCAGATGTTCTGGTGCTGTGGTGCCATGGATGGTACTGTCCTCCAGGCTTGTGTTGGTCTCAACTCTAAGGGTGATCGTTTTCATATGCACAGTGCACAACCGTAATGTTAAACCCACAAAACCTGCAATTCCCTTATTGGAGTCTTTAAATTCCAGTAAATTTTGAGATTTTTAAACAATGCTCCAGTTTATATATGAATACAGAGCCATCCATAATCACAAGGCCTGAACACTGTTAAGAGAACTGTGGGTACAGAGAGTTCTTTGTTAACAACTGCAATCCGACGACGCTCTGGAGAATTAAGACTGATCCTAGTGTCGCCCCGGTAATGGGAATTTACAACCGTCACACGTTGTGTATACACACTTACAAAAACTCATACATACACACACCCACACACACAGGATAAATCACATTATCCACATTATGTACATCCAGGACGTCTGAGGTTATGTGAGAGTGCAGAACTTATCGCAACTAATTTATTATTTCAAATGAATTGGTGTGTTTTTCGTCCTTGGTGTTTTAAACAGGGTAGGTATACATCTTGAAAGGAAACGTTTTGGAAAAAAAAAAAAAATGTGTTTGGGGCATGATAAAGTGAAAGAGCTTAAGTATGACTAAAATATTCAAGAAAGCCTCCCAGTCTATGCAAATGAGTTTCAAAGAGTTTCATGGCCAGCCTTTTAGAGGCGCACAAAAAGATACAGAAAGGAGGAAAATGGCAAGGGGAAAAAGTATAACTCATTCAAACTGAATTTCATTCTAATTGAATGAATGAAACAAACATAAACGGTGTGAATAATATTAATACGAGCAGCCACTTCCCAGATGTTTTTCTAGGAAGCCATGCATATTGTATACTTTACGATGCATTATCGATGTATCCAGTATCAAAGGTACAGTCTCTCAACCTGTGGAGAGAGCATGTGGGTATTCAGCTTCAACTATCAAGGACACAGAGAAGAAATTGTTTTTAATGTCACTCAAATGTATTTTCCTACTTCAACACTTTTCCATAGTTTCCGTCTCATTGTGTGTATAGCAGAAAGTTTGGCCACCCTACCAGCGATAGGTGTGCGCCGCTTGACCAAAGCCAATTTCCGACATGTCAGGGGAACTGGCGTCCTCAGCTTTCTGTGTCACTCTGAGCGTAACAGGCTCAGTCTTCCCCAGGATGTCGCTACAACTCACCGTGTGGAACCCATTCTTCAATTTCCCTAAACGCTCTGTCAAACCGCTGTCAACCAGGTCCTTTCTTCTTCTTTTTTTTCATTTTTCTCTCTGAACAGGATTAAGTAAAACTATCAGCCAAACCTCTCTTGCGCCTTCTACTGTATGTGTCTGTCTCTGTGTTTACACAGAACAACAAATGTAAATACTAGAAACCCTACATTATTGATTTGTTTTGATGTTATTCACTGGTCGTCAGCGGTATACCACGTTTCTATTGACGTTCAGCACACCAGCTGGCCTCCCTTGAGCTCTGCGTTCAGGGAGTCGCTCAAGTGGGAAGTGTCACGTGAAATTAAGCCTGATTGTCTTCCCATGCAGAGCAGCAGGGCAGCGCTACACTAACAGACCCCCCCCCCCCCAAAAAAAAACCCCCTTTGACTTTAAACTTTAGAACTTACCCACACCGGTAACATATTCAAATCAACATCTCTGAACTTGATGCTGCTCTGTTGGACCCCCCACCCCCTCACCCCCTCACCCTCCCACCCCCTTCATATTTAATGAAAGGGGTGGGAGGGTGAGGCTGGGGAGTTGGGGATTTTTCCAGTTGTAGCGGGCCTGTTGGCGAGGGGTCTCACCGGAGAACTGTGAACACACCGTCGCTCTACACAAAGTGTTCTCATAGAGACCTCCGAGGAGCCCATTCAGCGCATAGCTGCATAATTAACTCAAAGTTATTACAGAAATCAATGCTGGCCTGTCACTGCTGAGGGGCCTGTGCAGGGCCTAGGGTAATCAAAGACAACGTACTTGTCTCATTGGTCCCTTACACACAAACACACACACAGGCACACTCACATGCATTTACAGTCTGTTTTGGTTTGTCATCTTGTATGAAACAAGCCCTCCGGACTCACAATGTTTGGAACAGTTAGTGGGGCCATAACGTTGGCCATGGTTTTTTTCTGCTTTCTCGCCAGAGCCAACTACTACAATTGATCCTGCTGTAAAGCCAACACAACTTTTTATGAGACACAGTGGCTTTAGCAGTGTCAGACATTATAGCCAGTAAGCCCTGTACTAAATCATCCCTCTGTTCAAAGGTTTGGTGTGCTAAACCATTCATGTTGTTGTTTGAGCTGGGAGCTCACATCCATCTGACTATAAACGAAACCCATATAGCTGGATGGTTGGTTAATTTGTCATGGTATTGACTCTGGTAGTAACCTGGAGGCTGGAATGGAACATAACCTTGAATGAACATACATGTGTGTGTGTGTGTGTGTGTTGTTTCCATACTCACCTGCCTTTGGACCCAACAAGACAGAGTAATGAGCTACAATCTTCACCTGGGGTGTGTGATCCTGTGATCCATCCCTGTGGATGGATGAGTGATGCATACACACACACAGACACACACACACACACACACTCTACCCTAATGGCATCCTTGTATTTCTAACTGGGGATTTGAGATGGATGAGTGACACACACACACACACACACACACAAACAGCCTTGCCCAGTTGTCAGCCTTGCATTTCCACCTGCTGATCCCACTTCCTGTCCTGCTCCTCTGTCTATTTGTGGAGGGGCTGGACATGTCCTGTCCCAAACGTACCAGTTATTGTACAGTAGCAAAGGGACAGATGGTGTCCAAATTACCTTCACCACCCATGCTCCAACGCACCGCCAGACTTGCTGACAGCACTGTTTTGACCTAACTTCCACTACGGCAAATTGATTCCACACACCAGCGGTTATGCAAACACTGCCTAGGAAACCGGGCAAAAATGTAATGGACGTTAAAATAAAGTGAATCAAGAGGAAATCATCATTTTTTCCCTCTGATTAAGCAAGGGAAAGCTGGTTTTGGGGGGATGGGTATTTGGTGTGTTTTAGCATATTCAGCTAAATTATGCCAGTTAATTATTTAACTTTACAGTGTACAGACACAACTTATCCTGACTTACAATTACAATAAGTTGTGCCTTTGGGGTTGAATTGCACTGGGACAGTTGACAGGGACTAAAACTGTGGGCTCTCAACCATGAGCATGTCAACACAGCTGCATTGTTTGATTTACGATAATGACTCCAGGGTTGATTGTCAAGGACTCCTCGAAACATACTTATCCCAGCTGAGGTCAAAACTGTAATTGGAATTTAGGGAGTTGACAGGTCTTTGGAAACATTGCTGACCTTGGTGTAAAAAACCTTAAGTAGGCAGCGAGGTTTGTGTGTGTATGTGTGTGTGGAAGAGGAGAGAACAAGAGAAAAATGAAAATGAAAGTAAAGGATGAAAGAGAAGAAAGAGGAGAGAAAAAGAGATGAGAAAGAGTGGAGAGAGCAAAAAAAAAAGTCATTTGAGACTAAAACCCAATTCAAGCCAATGAGCCTCTAGAGATGACAGAGATATTGGATGGGCCCTGTACTTAAAAGAAGGTCATAACTCATGGACATTTTGTTGACCCTTTGGGTTTGTAAAACCCTCCCCTTTCTGCAGCAATGCAGCCCTGTGATAAGGCCATATACTTTTGAGAGCTTTCTAGGTAAATATTTGTTCAAGCCATAAATCACTTTATGATGATATTCAGTAGGCTTTCAGAGGCTCTGATATTCTTCATTGACTTCTCAGTTCTGGATATCAAATCGGAGACCAGCCTCATACAAAGTAGCCAAACTCAATATGACATTACATAAGCTTGCTTCAGTAGTCATTTTACACGGCCCTTTACAAATGCAGTTTCCTGTTATCACCAACTACGAGTCCCTGTATTATTTTAAGCCTGAGTGTTAATTGAATCCATAAAAGCATTACTCTTTGAAATGTAGAATTCATTCCCTCTCATTTTCTCCCTCCAGCCAAATTATTAACAAGGTTTAGAGCCAGTACATTTTCCTGTTGGGTAATGCTGTTACCCAATGCTATTAAAAAATCTGAGCTGTGCTGTGTGAGACGACATCGTCACCATCATCATCATCACCATCACCATCATCATTTCAGTCCTCCATTGGACAGTGGCGAGGGAATTGCATCATATGACAAAGTGCAGACTAACTGTTTACAGTAGCCTTCCGTCACTGACTTTATGTTAGCCATGATCATGTGTTCATCCCAATGTGTGTCTGACAGCAACCTAGGCTCACACCTTGAGTGCAACCCAAGTATGTCACGTAATAATGGGGCATACTCTGTAACCGAATCATTGTCATTGTCTAAAATGGCTATGGACATAAATGTGACTTGACATCTATCCTTCATTTTCAGCATTACCCTCCATTATCTCCATCATCAACAGTATGTAAAGATGACTACCACTTTTCAGGTAACTGAAGATGTTACAGGAGCTGTGTGTGGCCCCAATAATGTCTACTGTGTCCTGTCAACATAAACCTTTCTATGGCAGGTTTTTAACAGTAACTGTACTCACCCAACATTTGTTCTGGGCACATTGAATCAATGTATCCCCATAACACTCTCTCTGTTAGATTTTCTGTTGAAAAAAAAAGTTAAACCAGTCAACACTGCTACTAGCATTGTTTTGACAGTGCTTTGTTGGCAAAAAGTATGTAAATTATTGCCAGTAAATCTCAATGAGACTCGTCACTAGAACTACCTCAGACTGGAGGCAACTTGAAAGTTAAGATACTGACCTGTGCACACACACACACGCACACACACACAAACAGACATCATATGCAAACAAACACTACCTTTTGAGTGGACCAGAATACATTTGTGGCTCATCCTTCTGTCGGTCATGACCCCAGAATGGCTAGCAGGCTAACATAGACACACCTGCCTGCAATAATAGGGATTTTCAATTTTAAAAGCTTCCAATGTTTACCTGCATCAAAACATACTGCTCAGCTCAACTGACTGGCTCCCTTCAGCACTACATAAACATGCAGTGGACGGGTCCAGTGGACGGGCCCAGTGGACGGGCCCAGTGGACGGGCCCAGTGGACGGGCATAGTGGACGGGACCAGTGGACGGGCACAGTGGACAGGCACAGTGGAAGGGTCCAGTGGACGGGTCCTGTAGACTGGTACAGTGGACGGGCCCAGTGGACGGGCCCAGTGGACGGGCCCAATGGACGGGTCCAGTGGACGGGTCCAGTGGACGGGTCCAGTGGACGGGCCCAATGGACGGGTCCAGTGGACGGGTCCAGTGGACGGGTCCAGTGGACGGGCCCAATGGACGGGTCCAGTGGACGGGCCCAGTGGACGGGCCCAATGGACGGGTCCAGTGGACGGGTACAGTGGACGGGCCCAGTGGACGGGTCCAGTGGACGGGTCCAGTGGACGGGTACAGTGGACGGGCCCAGTGGACGGGTACAGTGGACGGGCCCAGTGGACGGGTACAGTGGACGGGCCCAGTGGACTGGTATATTGCAGGTATAAACACTTTACTAAGCACTTCTCCAGGACTCCTGTCAGCTCAATTGATCATTTTGAAACCCAAAGAGAATTATACGTATTCTACACTTTCTACTCTTTAAGAACAGGGTCCACCCCACCTTCTCCAGGGCCTTGCTAGGTGAAATGTGATGTTATTGATTTCCCTATTGTCAAAGAAATGTAGCGATCAGTTCAAATTGATTGGGGCAATAAATTGTACTGTTCATATGCCATGTAGCATGGATCTGCAAATAAAACAGTTCATAGTGAAGGAACTGTCAATTCCAATGTATATATCCTGGCCTAGAGGATATCGGCATGTTCAGGAGCTAGAACCGTTAACATCTAATGAACCATACATCACAATTAATGGCACTCATAAATGGTCACATGGTCCTTCTGTATTTAACATACAAAACACCATTCTGTTAAACCATGATGACGATCTAACAGAAGATCAACAAATACCTTTGTTATGCCCTTGTAATTCATGAGGACATTGACTTAGATGTCAGGCTCCCATTTTTTCCTACGACGATAACAACTACCTACTGGTCGATTGACGACAAATACAATTCCATTCACGTGGGGAAATAAAAGGCCTCTTTCGCCATGAGTCAGACGTCGTGGGTTGGACAGCGTAGAATCACCTCACAGCTGACAAGCAACGTTGGCTTTTGACTGTCACCACAGTTACTCAGCCCGTATCAGACTGCTTTCAAACGCTGCTGGAAGGGCAACCCCTGCCAGGCCTGTAGCCAAGGCCACAGGCAGCACCGGATGTCCACACGTCAAACAGCAGAGCAGGGCAAAAAGGAGGTGGAAGAAGGGTGGCCAAAGATGTATAATTACTGTGTGTCCTTATCAGGATGTGAGGACTGGGAGCATTCAAACCAAGATCAAGTCAAGAACACCATGGTGGTGCTGAATCAATGTGGAATAGTGACTCGGTTAAGACTGCTGTGAAACATTTTTAGCATGTCACATGAATGATCATCTTACAAGTTCAAAGCATCCAAGGCTCAAGTTTATCTATTCTTGCTTTAACAGTTAACAGTTATTAGAGTTGAACTGTAATTAACAAGGCGGCTTTATAACGTCACCTCCCTCATGTATCAAAATCAAGTTTAATTTGCCTTTCAGTATCTCTCCCAGTCTCAATCGCTCCCATCTGTGCAAACCTTCCTTCCTTCCGTACTCTTCTCTCTCATCATCCCCATTCATTTGTAACCCCCAGTCACATCTTTACAAATCGTTTACAAATTCATTGCAAGCAAGAAAAAGAAAAGGGCTGCATATGTTTTGTGGGTTCAAACATGTAGTCAAGTGTTCATGTGCTTTCTGCCAGTCATTTAGCTTGGAGACATTGAAAAAGGAGCAAAGTAATTCCACACGGAAGCTCTCTTCAATTCCTTATTCTGACAGAGCAGATGATTATGGCTTCATGTCTAAGATAGGAGGATAAATCTAGGTATCTGCCAATAAATATTCATATCCATGCCTTGTTTATCATTTATCTAAATCCAGAGAACAGCTTTTTCTGTTTGTTCTCTGCGTCATTGAGTTGGGTAGTAATTTGTAATCTCAAAGGTTGAGAGTGTTAAGATCACCCAATTCACTAATAGAATGCTTTTTAACCTTCAGCCACTATAATCAGTTGTACTGTTAAACAATAATGGAGAAAGAGATGGCCATCTATGAACCAAGTCTTAAAACTAATTGGAGTAAAGTACCGTAGAGTTCTAACATGACTGGACGTTCTATGAAATTGGGGAAAGAGGTTGTCGGGGTTAGCTCTAGTGTAAATACTACACAAACACAAGTAGCTGCTGTCTGCAAAATATGTATCATGTCCCTTTCTTGCAACATCTTAGTACTTTCTCTGGTGAAAGTCCTCTTGAGTGACAAAGTAAAACTGGTTTTATTTTCTCGTTCAGAACGTTCAAGATTTCCTTAATCCGATGAGAGTCCCTGCTTCCTTCACTCACACAGGCAGATTAAGTACAACAAAATGTGCAATAAATCTGTAATACCACTAGCACATTGTGCACCACAACCCTCTCCTATGTTCTGTTTGTGTGTTTGTGTGTGTGAGTGTGTGTCTGTGTCTGTGTGTGCACGTGTGTATGTGTGTGTGATTGCCTACTAGTGTGTATGAGTTTATGTGTTATTTACATAAATCGTGAATGATAAACATTGCAGAATCAACTGCTTTGAAGTCCTCTGTTGAACTCTATGTTGTTCTTTTAATGGCTTACATTTCAACATTACAGTCAACTATTGTGTCAGTCTTTAATCTGAAAATTAATCCCTTGAAATTGGTCAGGAAGGATTTCCGAATTCATTTGCTCATAACATTTACCAGTATTTTCTTTCACATTTCCTGCCAATTAACATTGTCCAATAAAAAAAACAAGCCAGCATGACACGGAAATACAGTGAAATAGACCTTGACACAACCACAATGTAGAAAAATAGTATTAGATAATTTACAGAATTTCCTGGCCCTGTTCTTAAAAACACTTTGAAATGTCACATTTAGATCTAATCTATCTAAAGCCTGCTATCTTAATTGACTTTGCATAGGCCTATGATCTGGGCTTAATGAAGTCTTTGCTGTTACTCATGAATGAGAATATTGAGGCTCTAATTAGTTTCTCTTGCTCAGAGAACGGGCACGTTGCCAGGCAGGACTTCACCACATCTCTTCACACAGGATGTCATGGTTTCAGAAAAAAGTCCTAAGGATATTTCTGTGTCTCATGACACACAAACATGTTGGATGGAAACCAACACAGTGCATGGGACACAATAGGCTGTATGGAGATAATGAAGAATCTTAGCAATGCTGATTTTGAAAGCAGGCCAAGGCGCCATACTGTATGTGATGAGGTACCGAAGGTACTTCTCTATAAGAACCTTATCCAACATAAACTACAAAAACAAGATTAGGCAGGCAAACCTCCTCAAATACATTTAAATATGATAGTCTGTCAGATCAAATGGGTGACATGTGTCTAGCGTTTGCTAACATATTGTTCGCTTAAGAGTGCAAAAATCCATCAATGGGAGTGATACTGTCAAGGTGATGCATGTTGTCCTCCAGTCAATGCATCTTCTCGTTTGTTATTCGATGTGAGATTAAAATCCCGAAGAGTGACGCTTTGTTTACAGGTGTTTGTCAGTGATGAATGTTTGTTTTTTTAACCCCCCAAAAGGACGCCATATTTTAATGAAGTAGTGCACAGAACACAGCTGAATCTTTCACACAGACTGGACCCTCATCTTATACAAACTGTTGGCTTTCACTCCTTGGGAGCTCCAGAGAGTGGTAAATGCTTTATGTTGTGAACTGCTAGTGTGCTCATGAAACATACCTACTCAGGACAATGTAGAATCCACTCCAACAAACTGTTTTGTGTCTAACAAACATGACATAATCCCAAACAGTACACACGGTTCTCAAAATTCCCTCATAAAGCAGTGCATCCTCGAAGCTCTCAAGGCCAGTGAAGACAAGGCGGAGGACATTGGTTGGACGCAGAGCAGGCAGGTCCAGGACCTGGCAGGTCTAGTCGATCCAGCTGGCGGGGAGTGTGGACCAGGTCAGATCCATCCCATTAGCCTGGCCGGCCTGGCACTTAACCCCACTGCCTATTTATTCTGACAGACGGGGTCTGTGTGTTGGGGAAACAAACGTATTGTCTTATACAGCGTTATGCTGTTGACAGGGACCTACATGCATTATTCAGAAGATGCAATCCTTTCTTTTTCTCTTTTTTTTGGGTGTTCCACACTTTACTTTGACCGTATCTTTCCCTTTCCTGTTCCTACTTTCTCTCCTCAATTCTTTCTCACCCCCTTTCTTTTCTCTCTGACTCTCTCTCTCCATCTCTCTCTTTAATTTCCTTTTCTCTGTCAGACCTGAGGAGTGTCTCTTTGAATGGGAATGAGCCATAATGGTTCTCTCAGTCTGTCAGGTAGTCAAACGGACTCCGGCAGTGTCCTTGTCAATCCTGTACCTGTCTAATCATCTCTCCACACTCATTTAGCTTTCACTGGATCTCACAATCCATTCAAACGCACAACCCACTCATGCATTCTGGCAATATTGCCTGCATTGTAAGGAACTTGCCCTGCCAGACGTGCATTTCAACTGTCTTGGTTGCCCTTTAAAGGGAAATCCTTTCTCGTCCCTGACTGCCGGAAACGGTTCGATACTTCCTCGAAGAGGATGCCTCACGATGGGCAAAATCAATAAGCATTGTTCGCCCTACATTCATCTTAGTATTTGCATTTGCCTCATCAGCAATAGAAAAATCCCTGGCATTCTGTTCAACCTTCATGGCTCTCCTCTCAATAATAAGGGGCCATGTTCATGCTAATGTGTTCCCTCATAAGCCCTGGTATTTCTACGGTGAACTACGGTGTTAATTGGCCCCTGCTTCTCTAATGTTTCCTCATTAGATCCGGCTTCATTGTCTATTTTTCTTACTCCTTTCCTCTGTTTTCACCCTCTATTTTTCTATTTCTCTCTCTATCTCTTTCACTCTCTCACTTTCAGTTTGTCAACACACAGTTTGTGAGCACATCCATGTGCCCTTTGCTCTTACAATAAGCTCCAAGAGGAATTCCCGTAACATAGCCTGTACATTTTCACAGGAGATCAATACAAATCCCAAGTAAACATGTTTCTGTGTCCATGAGTCTGCAGCACATGACTTAAAAAGTCTGTAATCACTGATTCTATAGCTTAGCTCCTGCATGGTTTAACAAGTCTGTGTACAGACTGGTCATATTGCCTTTATTTCAGCTCATTGACCCTGTATACTCAACACCCCCCCCCCCCCCCCTCACCCCCACAGGCCTGCATGGCACACACTGCAGTAATTGCTTTGTTGAAACTGTGAAATGCGGTTTCAGGAATCATATCATCACTGGGCTTTAATTGGAAACCCACATGGTGTTGTTTCAAACCAGACAACAGCAGATGTCTCTGACTGGGGTGTCTGACCACATCAAACTCCATTAGAAAAATGAATGCAGTATTGGCAAAATACACATTCAAGAGAGAAACAATTTTCCAGAAATAGGCTCAGTGTTAATTTATCCTTCTGGGGCTGTGTCTTCCAGGGAAATTGTCCGTAGATTGCATTTTAAAGGGAAGTGTCAGGAAATGGGGCATCTCTGAGAGAGGTTGACAAACAGTGAGATTGAACAAGGGGGCCGACATGATTGCAGGCATCAGCGCTGAGACAAATAAAAAGAAGTCGTTGAATATGATGCAGTTGAGTTGTTTTTTCCTCCAAGAACAGAGAACACATAAAGGAAGCCATCAGAGCATATGGTTTGATAATGCAATTCCAAGGGCAGTGTTTCAGGAACAGTGTTAACATTTTGTAAATTGCACAATTGTGTTTTACAACGATGTTCCTCAAAGGAAAACATCTAGTGTGTAATCTCTTAGGATATCTTGTCTTCTGGCTTCCTCTACTCTCTAAGTTTCACACTCTGCCAACAGACCACAGATCAACCCTCTTGATCAAGAAGCCATTTCCTATTTTCAATCGGTTCAGTCTCATCTAAGTTGGCTGTCGAAAATACATTGGTCTTTCTTAGGCTACCCGAAGTGCCTCGCTGGTCACAGAGTCACACATGATCGATGCCTCCGCCACCCATAACCCTTCACCCCACCCCTCCCCTTAGGGGGGGGGGGGTTGGACTCCTCTCATGGATCCCCCCTGCTGTTCCCTTTGCCAATCACTGGTGTGACTCAGCTGTATAGAACTTGACATCCCCTGTGAGGGCTTGATATGCTAGCATCTCCTTAGCGGCTTATCTCCACTCCTCAATTGTGCCAGACACATGCTGCTTGGCTGGCCCCTTAAGACCTTTCTCATCTCCCCTCCTTTTTGTATCTCTCTCTCTTTTCTTTTTCCTCTGCCGTCTTTCCATGTGGTCCTTTCTCCCCCTGACTGAGGTTTGGCTGCTGCTGTTAATTGCTATTTTGAAGTTATTTCCAACAATGTCAATGGGGGAGTAACCACACTTGCTTAGTTTTTTTTTCTCCCCAAAAAATTAAAACTACTTTAATAATAAATGATAGACTTCAAATCCAACAGAAATTATTTGTGAATTAATATCATGTCCCTCCAGGTTCAGCCGTGCACGTCCATGCCAGTCCTTAGCCTCCAGAAAGTCTACTCTGTGGCAAACTGCGGAATCCAAGAAAAAGCACCTTAAGTGACATGAAAAGTATTGGATGTCCAGAGCATTACCCATTTGACAGCTGTCTTGGGCAAGAGCAGCAGCAAAATGTCGACATTATAGTGGGTAAGATTTAATCCTGTGGATCTGCTAAAATGGGTCAGTTTTACATCTTCTCCAATTATGCATAAAGCATCCTGTCTACTTATTCTAGGATATCACAAGGAATCCAGTCCTCTAATGACGCTGAGACTCACTCCCTGCCAAGCAGCATGGGAATGTAACCAGTAACTGCAGAGCAAACAATTACTTGTTCTTGTAACATAGAACTTTTAATGGTTCTGTCATCCCATCAGTCAGTATAAATGGATACACGTTCTGAAAAACAGTACAGTAATATCAGAACCTTTTGAGAAGAAATTCAGGTGCAACCCTTGTCAAGCCAGATATGTTGGGTTAATTCAAATTGGTCACAGGACTCAGTCCCTTAACAGTTCTCACCCAAATGTTTGGTTTTAATCCTAAAGGTTTTTGCTGAATATACTGTGTATATGGTTATATATAGCCTACGAAATAAGAACAAAAAACTATGCAGGGCAATGTCACAGGTTCACTGAACAGAATCAGTCTTTTGAATGAGTATTTCCAGGAAAAATCACAAGATGCCTGAAGGATTCCAGCTCTAAACAAGCTAAAAGCTAAGGTAGCTATCACCTCATTTTCAAGAATGAGATAGGCCAAAGTGGATGGAGCCAAACAACAATTTTGTGCAGCCAAATGTTATCTCTTCACATTACTCACAGCATTGAGGCCTGACCAAAAGGGTTTTTTTCTCTTCAGAAAATGCTACTCCTGCAGCAAAATTCTTTAAATAATGTCAATATCCCTCTAAAGGTTTGGCTAGGACCTTGGGGTGAGAAAAACTGAGATCCAGAACATTGACCTTGAGACCTGGCTGGCGTAGGTTACACAAGAAGTATTTTTGATTATTATCATTAAATGTTTCTATTTTAAATAGGACCTCAAAGTCTTACATCCGTTATGTTTAGTCTAATTTCAAACGCTTAGTGTATCCATCTCACCAGCTCAGACAGTTTGAATGCAGCTGCATACAATACCGTCTATGTATAACCTTTAAATACCTTCTCACTCCAAGGCTAGTGTGACAAGGAGAAAGAGAGGGAGGTGGGCGATAAGGACTTGTTTGTCAGCTATTCCCAATGCTAAGCCATCCCATGACTTTTTATGAGTGCTTCTGACACCCCTTCCGACGCTCTGTATCTATCATTCTCCTTTACTCATGCTCCCCTGCAATAATATGGCCACCGTCTCCGTCTATATTTAGTTTGTGCAATGTCAGGTAAGGACGAGTGGCAATATCCACTGTGTAAGCATAATGCAGGGGAACAGACACTGAACTGTCAGGCCCTTAATGCCGTGAGCACATTGTGCAACCCAGTTCCTTTATTCCAGTGTGACTTACAGTAATGCACCTCACACAGGTGAATTGTTGAGTTTCTACTCGGTCTCTTTCAATTACAATGGATTATGTGGGCTAGGGCCTTGGCCTGGTCTTCACAAACACAGGCACTGTAGACAGTTCAGGTCAATATTCTCTCGTTCTCTCTCTCTCTCTCTCTTTTCTCTCTCTCTCTCTCTCTCTCTCTCTCTCTCTCTCTCTCTCTCTCTCTCTCTCTCTCTCTCTCTCTCTCTCTCTCTCTCTCTCTCTCTCTCTCTTTCCCCCATTCTGTATGAATGTAGAGATGCATGCCACTGCAGAAAGACAGAGTGTGACTTACATTACCATTGTTCAGAGGCCCCTGACGGCTAATTTAGCTTCTCGCAGTAATATTTAATGGAAATAGCATTTGAGAAACAAATACATGAATAAATGATTACATTCACATTCACTCAATTGACTCAATGCTAATTATGATGGGACCTTCATTACTGTACTTGATGTAAGTACTTAAGTTACCGGTACTCTGCTTTTCCTTTACTGTAACCGTTGCATTCACTACACTGTTACAGCAGTCATTACAGTTGAGCCAGGATGAAAAGTGGAGCCATTTAAAGTCAGGTAATTCAATTAAGCACTTCAGAAACCATTTGCCATGCCATCGCTCCATTTTAGCAAAGAATTGATAGACCAACAATGAAGTCTGTTTTTCTAAAGCATCCCTGGGAGCCCTTTAAGACTATGTATTGTGGGTAACTGGCTGTCCGCAGGGATGTCTGGTCTTGGGTCTTGTCTCAGTGACAGGTGTCACTGACCAAAATATTATTTTATATTATTTTATATGTGTGCATATACTGTATGTTTGATATCAATATGTATACAATTGAAATGCTTTGACTCAGATGTATACATTCTGATTTCAAAGATGGACTTTTAAAAGTTAGTCAAGATACTAATTTCAAGTCAACTGTCAACAAAGATTAGATTGTGAGAGAGGCCATCTGAATAATACAACAGACCCAAACCGTACACCCATCAATTCATCTGTGCCATATCTGTTGTATTCCATGATAGTGAAATGAAATATGAGGAACGTCCAACAACAGAGTGATTGATAATTGTGGTGTTGTGGCTGCCTGCCTGCCATCTCCACTGTGGCCTGCCAATTCATCAGGCTTCACTGGGAGATGGAGCGGATGAGTAATGTCTCTTTCTGTGACAGGCCATTCCCGCAAAATGTTGCACTTGCAGTGGTAGACCTTCACCCAGCAGCAAAAGTTAAAGGTTCTGCTTGTTAGCAAGGTGGAAAATCCCCCTTTTGACATTCTGAATAAAATATGAAACTAATGGATATAGTAAATGGTCAACAGAAGTGCCAGCCTCTACCTCAAAATCTTGTGACATTTATTGTTTGACGTTTTCTTCCTATTTGTTTGTTTATTCCCCATAACAGCAAAGTGGAAGGTAGCTGAGATGACTTTGCTGTCGACACAGAAACTTTGGTCATAAGGTACAGCTATCTAGACATGGAAGCACCTTGAGAAAAAGGTGTTTCGGAGCAGTCGATTCCAAAATAAGAAATGACGCAAAAAAGTTGAGGTTGATGTTGAGGTCAGCTGTAGTTTATTTCAATCCATGCCTACACTATCTATAACCAACTTTGATTCATTACATGTTTTCAAAATGTTCCTGACCTCTCCATTGAACCCTCCTCCCACTTCACACTTTGTTTTAATGAGGCTTAGATATCCTCCATCTTTCCTCTCCTCCTTCTCTTCTCTTTCTCTTTACTCTCCTGATTGACCCCCCCCTTTCTCTCTTCCTTCATCCTCCTCTCAGAAGCAGTCTGTTATTAAGCAAATTAGTTCCTAGTCCACTGGGCTTTGCCATCAGATACAGGCAGCCCTGAATGAAGGTTAATGGTGGTGTTCAACAGGGGAGAGAGGACTACTTTGGGGGCCTTACTGAGCATGACGCCCTGGTAGGTACACGTAACCTCTGACCTTCGACCTTTGGGAGGTCATGAGTCTGGTGATGCCTGGCACCGGCACGGTTGAGGATGCTGAGAGGAACAGACGGCAACTGCAGATGCTTCCTGCTACACAGGAACAACATCGTTAATCACAGGAAGTAGAGGTGTCCTCTGTGTACACACACTCAGCTCTGGGAGGTGGTTAGCTTGTTTATGATAGTGTACACTTTAGGTTCTCTAAGACGCAAGATCAGCTAAAACACTAATCTAACTTTGTAATCAAGGGCTAACCTAACTTCGAGACTGTACCCTTGTAGTAGTCTTTACACTAAATCATAATACTTCTTAGAAAACTCAAAATGTAAGCTTTTCAATTTGAATGATATCTTAGTGGAAAATATTTTGCTGGCCCTAGCATACAGCAGTTGATTGACTGATGATGTGACAATTTTACTGTTTTCCCATTGGTGACACAGAGTAGGGGGTGCTGTGGCTCCTTTAGTCGTTAAATTAATTACATTTCTCCTTTAGATTTTTTACATTCTAAACTGCCCCCTCGCCACCCTTACCAAAGATGTATTCAACCTTAAATTTAACCCTGAATCCCATGTAGGGTTAAACTTCCTCTCCACACACTCCAGCTTTTTTTCCTGTTTGTTTTGTGTGGTCAATAGAAACCAAATGGCAACTTTTTTTGAAGCGAATCCTGAATCTGAATTGAAAATCTTTTGCTCCAGGTTAATTGCTGTGTTTGAATAGACAACCTTATTTGCCAGTCTTGAATGAATCCTTTCTGGGGGCCTCCAGGGAGCCAAATCTCAAAAAGAGAAAAAGAAAATAGTTAGCTGGAATCCTCAGGGTTGGCGATGCCAGCAGTGGTTGGCTTAGAGCCCGGATTCAGGAGAAGATTCTTTCATTTGCTGTGGGCTTTGCTCCCTCAACAACAGGATTGCTGGGAACGTGTTGGATTTTCCTGCATTACAACAGAAAAAAAAATGTGGGTGTAGTATGTGAGGGAAGAAACTGATTACTCCCTTGACTTGAGGTATAAGTGTGTTTTCATTTGATTAAGAAACTACTATATTGTATAGGATTTTGTGGCGTAAATCTTAGGATAAAGGAGAAGAACACCAGAAAGGATCCACAAACATCCGTTGTCACCATATGGCTGGAGCCCATGGCTGTTTGCAAATCTCACTGTTGTCAAAAGTGACAATGACTTAAAACAAATCTGTGGTGACGGTAGGATGTTTTGTGAACATGTCCTGAGAGAAGTGACGTCACCTGAAGTACGGCAATCGGGGAAATGACGTCAGACATTGCAGATGTAAAACTTTAGTGGTTGTTTCATCCTGTCTTCCTTGAGGTTCCGTCTCTTCCGTTCAGTGTTAAGAGCTCACAATGACACGTAATGGAGAGCTGAGCTCGCCGTTCTTTCCAGCCTTTCAATTACAAATGAATTATTTAGGCCACAATCTGAGTTCAGTACTCAGTGCGGCCGTGTGGGCCTCTTTTATTGCTTATTCGATTAGAGGCTCATTCGTTCATTGACTGGACTGTTTCATAGAAAGCATCTATAGCCAGCAGACTCTGAGAATGAGGACCAAGACTCCAGAGAGATCACAACCCAGGGATGATTGTTATGTCACATGTTATTCCTCTTATCCTCCTCCTTCTTGAGT
Source organism: Osmerus mordax (assembly GCF_038355195.1). Taxonomy (NCBI): domain Eukaryota; kingdom Metazoa; phylum Chordata; class Actinopteri; order Osmeriformes; family Osmeridae; genus Osmerus; species Osmerus mordax. The sequence goes on from NC_090064.1 coordinate 10,792,418, forward strand.
TGAGTTAATCTTAACAACATGAGGACTTGACCTCACAAGTTCAAGTGCATCACCGCAAATGCATGGCGAAAAAGAGAGGAGCGAGCAATTGAACTTATAAACAAAAGTGAAATTTGAATCCAAAGGGACTTGGGCAGACAATTTTGGTGTTCCACAAGGTTCAACACAAGGTCAAATGTTACAGTAAAGATGCCGAAGTATCTTTGACCCTATGACATCAGCACCACAGAACTGGCAGAGTGAAGATACAAACACATTGGGTTTGGACATCTCACAATCAGATGGTACACACACATGCAGAAGACAACATATCAACATGCTCCAAATCATCCTTGATCATTTATTAATACTTTTTGATGAAGGCATGTTTTCCTCTGATAGCTTTGGCCTATTTAGTATGTGCACTGGGGGTACAAACTGTTGTCAGACTTATATAATTGACTGTATCTCTAAAGGACAATTGTCACGTGGTGAAAACCACCATAGCCTTGTTTCAGATGCATAATTTATGCCGTGCAATTAAATGGGATCAAGCGCACTATATGGGCTATAACAACCAAATTGGAGCACATTTCAAATCCCTTTGATATTTATGTCTGTGTGGTCATAAGGGAGTATAATTTGGCCCTGTTGATAATTAATGTTTAGATATAATGAGCGGGCACAAATCCACAAATCATGTTCTCTAAACTACGCATGGTTTAACAACTTTGTTATTCCCACTACAATATTCATGCATCCGCTGAGGTAGTCACATAAACTGTCTAGTGTGGATGTTTTGGTTTGTGTTCATCAAACCTAATTTAAGATTTCATTTGTTGCACTGAATCAGCTGAATTTTTTCACTTCCTCAAAGCCAGCTGAGCTGGGTCTGTTCCAGAATGAAAGCGAGATCGAGAAATAGAGAGACAGAGACAAAGAGGAAGAAAAGGAAACAAGGTAATACATTGAGACCGATCAGCAAATACGGTTGAAAAGTCAGGCTAAAGTTAGCAGCAGTGCTTACAACAGCATTATTGTCTGGAGCTTGACCTCTACAGCATGGCCAGACAGCCAGTGCTTATGGGGCAGAGCATGGGCCTGTGGGAGGGCGCCAGGTCTGAAGGTCATACCTGAGCAGGGGAAACTCAGCGACTCTATGGCCCAGGGGGACAACTGACCAGAACAAAGCACTTTGTGTGTGTGTGTGTGTGTGTGTGTGTGTGTATGTATGTATATGTGTGGTGTGTGTGTGTGGGGGGGTTACGAAAAGGCTGTTGTACCATTACTCTCTCCACCTTGCTCTGTTTCTCCATTTCTCGATATTGCTCTCTGTTTTTCTGATCTCTCGTCATCTCTGTTTCTCCTCGCTCTCTTCACCTCTCTCTCTTTCTCTTTTTTCACCGTTCTCTCTCATTCTCTCTCTTGGTCATCTCTTTCACCAAGCTTACAGTTCACAAAAAACATCTTGAGAAAGAATCACAGCAGCGACTGTACTTCATGCAGTAGCTGAAGACAGCCAGACTGCCCCCTCTTATGTATGGAAACTGTCCAGCCTCAGACCATATAGCTGCTCCGTGATGCACCATGGTCCTGAAGAAATGCCATTTTGTTCCAATGTAAGCTACATAGGAATGACGATAAAATCCTAGATATGCAAGGTAAGAACTGAACCTCATTTTACTTGTGCTGGAGCCACATGTGTTGAGGAGGAACAAAGATGCCCAAAGATTGACAGGCAGACAATCAATTGCAGAGAGTCTCTACAAGATTCTACAGTATTACCTCCCAGTTCCGGGTGCCTATAATTAGCATGCAGAGCCTGCTGTTACGATCCATCAGAGTGATGTAAAAAAGAGCAACACAAGCTCAGAATTAAAGCGTAAAAATTTCCCCAAAATCGAAAGCTATTATTATTTTCACTAAGGGACATTTGAAACACGAGAAGGATGAAGGGGCTTTTCAAATCGTTAATTTCATATTTATTCTCCTCCAGAAGTGTATTTTCCTACAAGTTCACACCTCGTTCAACCTTCTGAATTCCGAGCAGATCCTGCCAGGATATGGTAAAAAATGTTTACCGCAATTTTATGGCTTTTGCATTTCGTCAAGAGCCTTAATTAATTAGAAACCGCTTAAGTGTGAACAATTTAAACAGAGAGCTTAAGATGGTCCACGAATATAACTCATTGTGACGAGCCAGTCGTATCATTGGTGGAACAAACATTCCAAGCACTGCATTATGTTCAAAGATATTTGCCCTTGAAAGTCTACTCACTGTGCTCCAGGTTTAGTTAGTTATGATTCAAAAGATAGATGTCATTGTGATTACTGATTTGAGTAATTATCCATATAACTTGACCAATTACTACACCATTTGAATGGATGCACATGGATAGGAGATGCCATCCATTCAAGAGAGCTACAGCAACTCTGTTGGTAATATTGTAAACAACCGTTCATCTTCTCCTGGCTGAAAGGGCTGCTTTGGTGCAGCACTGATTACCTCTCACACCAGCTCAGGTGGAGAGCAGTTCAGAGTCTTGCTGTCTCACTTAACGAAACTGCACCTGGCACTGCACAGCAGGACCTGTAATGAGCCCACCTTTGTCACTCAAGTCCTCTGTTTGGCCATGTGCTCTCTGGCATTATTCTCATTAGAATTTCTTGTTAGGTATCAGGGGAATTTACAAAGTGCTGTTCCTTTTTCTTGCTCTCTCTTTTTCTCTCTTCTTCATCTTCTCTCGCTTTTACTCAATTTCTCCTTATGTGGCCTTGGCTGAATGTTCTTTGGTGACTTAAGGTTGTAATGAGTTTCTCCAAATGACTCACCCAAACCCGTTCTCACATCCCGTACATGACTCATGAGTTGACTTTGTTTTCCTTTTGGTTTTCTGACCAATGTATTGTGGATCTGTGCATGTGGATGTATTTGCACTAAAACAGTCGTTCCTGTTCCTTGAAAGACAGTTGTGACTCAGTGCCATTACCATACCATACTCTCAAACCCAGAGGAAAGGATTGGCTATTGTTATCAACATGGGACTTTCAAGAACGGAGTCTATTTTTGCCTATAGGCGTAGAACATGCCTACATGGTTCACCACACCACACACACTGTGAACTAGTAATCCCATTGGGCAGTGCATAGTTTTGATGTCACGCGTACAGTATGTAAAACAAATTCAACACATGGTGATAAATTGCTGCATACTGTTGCATTGTGGGAGCCTACTCTAACAATACGGACATTTTGGATGTTTGTACAAAGGCATGTGCAGAGAGCTCGTCCACAGAAGAAGACGAGGGGATACCCTGCATGGTGGACCGGAAGAGATGGAGAGCCATGTCTTCTCTCTCAGAGGCTGAGTTTAGAGTGGTGCCAGGATGCAAACGTCTCAGTGTCCTCTTAGTAAATACATGCAAAGACATGATCATTCAGTACAGGGTGTCAAATGGTATGTCCTCAAGACACCTCCAAGTAGGATCACAATGGTTGCTGTTATTTACTTCACAGCTTTACACATTGGCTCTGTGTGGGGCTCAGTGTTTAAAAGGAATGTGAGTGATTGTATGGAGTTGTTTTATAGAGTGTGTGAGCCAGTGAACAGGTTTCTGGCCAAGATTTATTTGGGAGTGTGTGTATATATGTGTGCAGTGTGTGTGTGTGTGTGTGTGTGGGGGGGGGGGGTGTTTGTGTGTGTATATGTGTGGGTGTGGGTGTGTGTGTGTGTGTGTGTTCCTCCAGAAAATATCGGGGGACAGATTACTTGTTCTCCCACTCCAGTGCCTCAGGCCCTTTCAAATTTGCCTTCAATTGTTTGGTTGTCTGACTCAACTCAGAGGTCTCCAGGCAATAAAGAAAAAAAGGATGTTGAACAAGAACACCCACACACACCCACACAGAGTCATAATATGGACGGATTACTACAAGGGATCATTGCACCAATAGTCAATTTCTCTTCTCATTATCCTTAACCAGCATGAAAAGTCCGTTCTTTATAGTGATTTTTTCTAAATCCTTTCTTGATTGCATGTGCTATAAATGTAATCAAAAGCATGCAGACAGACAGTGCTTTGATTGACCCTATTGCTGTCCATTTCGTCTCTCTTTACTCAGTGACTGCACTGCACTCTCTACTTTTAAGTACTCTCTTTGACAAAATTATCAAAGACACATCCTCTCCCTGTCTTTCTTAAAAGAAAACCTTCCTACCTAACTGGCCAAACTGGGTGCGCCCTCACATCAAAGTAACAACATAATAAGGAGGATCGGAAAGTCAGAAAGATCTGTGCACTAAATACTGAGTTAGGCTCATAATCTCCAGCACTGCTCTTCAGGTAATATGTGAAAAAGCTGCCCGACCGCCTGATTGGCTCGGAGCAGTGACGGCACACTGTGCTTCAAGTCTATGGGTAAGGGGGGCAGGCTTCTGCTTAATATGCATGAACTTACTAACTCCAGCCCTCATACGCTAATGATGAGGCCTTGAGGCTTCACGCACGCACACACACACACCCACCCACTCACACACAGACACACAGACACACACAGCTCCATGCTCCGATAAGACTACTCTCCCTTTGCACTCCACTGCAGCTGGCTCTCATCCAGTCAAGATAACATCCTGTATGCCAGGCATGTGAAATACCATGTGAGACAGTTACATGATACACACTTCTGGTGTACAGTGCCATGCACAGACTCAGTTCAAGGATGTTAATAGATCATCTGTATTTACTAAACACAAAATACCTGCAGGGCATGGGCTGGCAAGAAGGTGTCGTGCCAGCTGAGCTGTGGCCATAAAGCCTGGCACACTGGCATCTGTGTCAGAGAGCAATCTGCAGGATCCCGTCCCCCCGTCCCCTCCCCTAATCAGCCATACCTTACACTGGAGAATGCAGCCCTTCAGGAACGCTGGGCCTTGGCACCTGACGGACTACATACAGTCTCTCAACTCAGGGTTATTTATCTGTTTACCTGCTTTGCAATCATCCTTTCTCTTTTGGAGCTCTCTTTCTCTCTGACCACACACACATAAGCAATCTCTCTACCCTTCTCTCTATCCTTTTTGGCCTCTGTTCTTTCTCTTTTTCTCATACTTTTCCTTTCAGCACTGGATGTACCCTATCTATCCCTCTACATAAACAGACACATGTTAATCTCCACACACACACACACACACTGTTACACAAACACACAGTTGTCTCCAGAGGATGTAGAGATGCTGCAGCTAGGACAGCAGAAGCACACAGAGCCACAAAGCCTGTTTGGTAAACAAGTAGTCTGTTACTACATAGTCGTACACAAGAAAGGGGCAGGACAGCACTTGTTTGTTCTGCATTCGTTTCTTCTTCCTGTTATTTCCATGGTAACTCCCCATCCCTGTACATAATGTTCAGATCCAATACACATAACTGTGAGGAGAGGGAGTCGGGCTAGTAATCTGAAGGTTGCCAGTTCGATTCCCAGCCGTGCCAAATGACGTGTCCTTGGGCAAAGCACTTCACCCTACTTGCTTCGGGGGGAATGTCCCTGTACTTACTGTAAGTCGCTCTGGATAAGAGCGTCTGCTAAATGACTAAATGTAAATGTAAATAACTACTGTAACATAAAAATTTCAAAAATATAAAAACTGTAAAAAGGTTTATTTGACTGTAAGTATACTTATAAGAGTCGATATTTCCAATAAAAGCCTTTCAGTTTCCCGATTTCCACCATAACCGGGTGACTTCTGAACTTGGTAGTCCGTACACACAGCTTCACCTTGCCATAAAGACGGCTTAGCTGAAAGAACAGCATTCCTTCAACCCTCAGAAACCCAGAAATCCAACTGCTCCATTCAGATTCCATGGTGCTACGCTGCAGCTTGTGAGGAGGGGATTACAAGCCAGTGTGTTTTCTGAACCAATGTGCTACTGCGGCGCTACAGGGGTCTTCACACTGTAAAATGGATCAATTATTCAGTCAACCAGACCCCTTCGTCGTGCCACAATTAGCTTTAGCTGCACATGCACGAGGAGTGGACAATGAAGCAGGTACTATGACTCTGCAGTAATGTTTTGAAATGTATCAAACCTCTGGTAATGTATTCAAGCGCTCAATGTTTATCTCAGTATGTGAGAAATTGGGGGGTGTGGGCATGTGTACGTGTGTTGGCTACTGGTGATACAGACAAATGTTACTTCAAACTCAAATGCACACTGTACTGTGTTTCTCTTAATTAGCCACTGGCAGAGATTAAACACATGGAGAGATCCACCAGTGTTTGTACAGTCACTAACACTGACCTAATTGGCTATGTCATATTTGTAACAAAGTGATATGCCGGGAATGCCCACTGTGGCTGTAGGCATGTTGGTTGACAGAAAGGCTTGATGCAGTTGCTTTAATTGCTCTATTGTTCTACAGCGAGTGACACAGAACACTCTGGCTGAAAGATTTGAACAGGAACCGGACCAAGGTGTTTTAGGTGAACTTGTCTTCTAAGTGTCTGTAGTGTTTATAATGAAAAGCATTCACAAAGGGTGTTGAAATGGATGTTTGGTGAAAACGTAGATGAAAACACACAACAACATAGACGCGCACACAGACCTGCACACATCCGAACACTGAACTCAAGTACGGTTCCACCCTGCACCATGCTGGTGCAGGTAGAGCATATGCACAGAAAGTAGTCATCCATCCTCCAACCTCCCAGTGAGAGACTCTGGTGAGCGTTGGCCCAGTGTCTGTGTGCGTGTGTGTGTGTGTGTGTGTGCGTGTGTGAGTGAGAGAGAGAGTGAGACAGAGAGAGAGAGAGAGAAAGAGAGAGAGAGAGAGAGAGAGAGAGAGAGAGAGAGAGAGAGAGAGAGAGAGAGAGAGAGAGAGAGAGAGAGAGAGAGAGAGAGAGAGAGAGAGAGAGAGAGAGATGATTCTGGAAAGGTTCGGTCCTCACTCAAGGACTCAGCCGACTCAGCAATATAGAAACCCCAACTAAGCCACTTCACAGGACTATCACAGGGCTACAACCAGTATCTCTCTGCTGTCCCTTATAACACTCCCAATAACTAAAACAGGTAACAATAAATTGGAGGTCAAGTTCATTGTATTCTTTCACTTGACCTTAGAAACACTTGCACTAAGTGGGCCCCGTATCAATTAATTTCCAACCAAGTTTCATGGTGTGGTTATATTTCCATTCACATATGTTCACTCAGACATGTTACTGCCCACCTGTACTTTTATTACTTCAGCAGATGTTTCAGAGGCTATCATCAAAGAGATTTATGCAAGATGATATTGGCCAACAGTTTGGTCCTCCAAATTGAATAAACATTAAACCAAGCTTGAAGTGCACTGAAGATGAAACCTGAGTTTGAGTTGTTCTGAAACCTTCTGGGTTTAGTTGCAAGGTTTTTTGATCGACCAGAGATAAAGAAAGAGAGGCATACAGTAACACCTGCTGTTTGGGTTTAAAAACTGCTGTACAAACAGTTGAAACTGTTTCATGTATGGTCTTAGTCATGCATCACGGTGGGTCTAAGGTCCATATGAGGAATGTGCAAGACCATGCAATTAAATGTAAACACAGACACACACAAACACACACATACACAGGATACACATGGATATGTGATCATTTAAAAAATACTGTCACCTCACCACGGCCGACACCAATAAGCCATAATACTTTGGGGAGACGGAAGGAGTGGACTTGAAATTGAACTGCAATGAAAGTATGTGTGTGTGTGTGCCTGTGTGCATCTATGTATGTGCATGTGTGTGTACATACAGGGGTGTGTGTACATTTGTGTATGTGTGTACATGTGTGTGAGCGTGCACGCACAAGAGTGTGTGGACATGTGTGCATGTGCACGTGCGGTGCACGTATGCTTTATCATATGTTTTTTGTGCTCCTGCAGCCAAGGTTGGAGGCAGTGATTGTGAACAGCGAGGCCAGGAAAGCCGATGACATAATACGTGCTTGCTCATCCCCTGAGATCCCAGTCACTGAAGGCCATGAATCAAGAGGTAAACAGGTTGTTTGTCTATAGGTAAACATTTTAATTAGGAACCTCTCAACAACTGCCTGCAAATCATTCCTGATATTCCCTAGTGGGCTGGGCTGTGCGTGTGCACTGTCCTGGCCCGTCCATCAACATTTCCCAACTGGAAATATTCCGTTTCTAATACCTCAAGATAGCAACCGAATTCGTACCAGACAGGCACTGCTGTGGCCCACCATATTCACTGTTGAGGGGTCCTAAATGATGCTGTCAACGTGAAACCAGTTTGACTAACTAATTGTTTACAGTCAACTCTCTGGCTACAAAGTACACGTCTGATGTCTATGCTCTTGGGGATATTCCTATACACTGCGATTCCTTTCTCTCCTAGTGATTCCTTTGATAAAACAACATGTTTTTGATGTCAAAGTCTCATTTGAGTTTTGGCCACACTTCTGTCCTGTCTCCAAATCTGTATTTCTAAGCCACAACACGTAGTGAAATTTCCACCCAGTGAGCACCACTGAAGTGATACTTCTCTGAAAAGCACTTTATCCGCTGTCTCTGTGGTCAGATCGCAATCGTTAAGCAAGCAGATAAGAACTAGGCACTCTCTGAATGTGATGGGGCATGTGGGTGTTCAACTTTAACGGTGGCTTTCCATTGAAAAAAATATATTTTTAGGGTAACTATATTAGCTACTTAAAAGGCAACTGGACTCAATGAACTTGTTCTGAGATAGTCACCCAGCATGGCCACACGATCTGTTAGAGAACAAATGCTGATCTTTTGCTGACACAGCACTTTTGACTCATTCCCAAAGGGGGAGGGCTTGCTTTCATGATGAGCTACGGGTGACTGGTGAGAGAATTGATTAAAAAACCAGTATTATGTGTCTTAGAGGACAATTAAAATCATCGATTTCCTTAAAGGAGGCTAGAAAGGATTTTTTGTATTGATTGTTTGTCCCTTCCAATTTGTTTATTATTTTAATTGATCACATGCTTTGGTAGGATGAGATGTATTGCCGAGAAGACCTGCTGGTCAACTTTAGACTTTAGAATGAGCAGACACACATACCTGCAGGCCTACACAAACACACACACATGCACTCAACCACACATACACACGCACGCACACACACACAGACGCACCATCAACAGCCATGCATATGCAGGTCTGTACACATACGTATCAGTTGAGATCTTCTAGAGAACAGTGAGCCATCTGCTCCCTGCGGTCCTCTGCAGGATAAGCTTCTGTTCATTTCACTAAGCGCCCTCTCTTCAGTCATCAATCTTTCTTTCTCTTTTCTCTTCTTCTATTTCTTCTGCTCTCCTCTTCCTGCTCCAAGCCAGTGTTTTACACAACAAGCAGCAGTGATGAGATCCTCCTGGGGAGGCCAATGATACGCAGCAGAACAGGCCATTACCGCATAGATTACACTAGTCATTCTGTAGTGTAGGTTCTATTCTGGCAGAATAAAATCAGTTACATTGTCTTCTGAAAGAGAACTCACGACCAGAGAAGTCTGTTTTCTACTGGAACATATTGCTACTGTGTTTAGAAGCTGATGCAGAGGTTCAGTTAGGAGTTGGTGAGCAATGGCAAAGTGACAAACTGCCCTTCCTGTGACTGCCCAGTGTTCTATTTGACCCCCTTAAAATGATTTGGACCAAAGGAGTCTCACCTTTCAGGTGAAACAGACGAACAACCTGAATGTACAGCCTTAATCTGCCTCTTTCCTCAAAAAGACAAGAATCACCATAAAGGATCTCAGAGTTAACTCCCCCATACATTTCAGACCTCTCTCAGTACTTAATTGCCATTCACAAGATATTCTTCACCCTGAGAGAGGTGAGGTGTTAGAGAAGAGAGGGGTTTCAGTTCATTAGGATGGGGGAAGAGCAGAACGATAGTGCTTATCGCTCTCTCAAGGACATGTAATGTGTATGTAGAATTTTGTGAGATTGGGGCAATATGGCGGGCTCCCTCTCAAGATGAATTATTGAACTGCCACACTGCAACATTTGGACTCGGCTCATTATTCAGAAAGGATTCCATATGTTACAACGTCCTTGAGAACATTTCATGAGGAAACAGGAATTTCTTTGTGCCTGTCTGTCTCATAATCAGAACTAAACCATGGTGTTAAAAGACTGCAAAAACAAAAACAAAATCATTTTGTACTGTAGTTCTTAAATCAGATTAAAACAATTAATGATTTAATTGTATAAATCTAGAGTAAGGCCTGACAATCACTCAGTCTGGTATCAGGTATGTGTATTCTACCTTCATTCAATAAAAAAACACTATTTTGGTTGTCTCTGAGCTTCAAACCCCAGAACGGTATGCACTATCCCACCATGACATTTGAAAAAACGAAGCAATTCCAACAATTTCAGTTGAGTGGAGTGAAATGTACCATACACACACCAGTGACTGGCGACACCAGAACTCTGTGTGAGTGTTTAAGCGTGCAAGAGGATCTCCAAGACAGGGCAACGCCCCCCCCCCCCCCCCCCCACCCCCCATCCCCCCTCTCCACCCCTCAAAGGTCCTCTGAAATATCTATGCTCAGCACTTCTAAACCCCACCTGGAATTTCAGCTGAAATGAACTCTTTCCCTCTACTGTGGAGAGCACGAACTGGAGAGCACAGCTTCAGAGATGAGGTCAGGATTGTTCTCCATCAAAAGCCTCTCCTGAGTTCCAGTGTAGGTACACTTGAAATACAGCCCAGCGTGCCTCATCCTCCCTTTCCTCCTCCCTCCTCTTCCTCCCCTCCTCATCTTCAGCTTGAATATGAAACCACTGCAAGCATTAGCATTGGCTTGGTTTAGAGTTAGGACTTCACCGTGTTTAGAGCCATATTTCTACACTGTGTGTGTAAACACAGAAGCCCCCCATCACGGTGCAGTCTGGCTCCATTCCACCAAACTGTGTTAGGTTCCAAAACCTCCCCATGCCTCCATGAGGGGGAAGCGACTTTGCTGACTCCACAACCACCCCCGCTGAGGGTATCACAGCCTATAGACTGACACCCAGCAGTCTTCACGGACCCCTCCAACTAACTTGCTAATGAGGTCAAATTTGGAATTACACAGTTGGTTTAACCCAAAGGGCCTGGGAATGGAGGATTGGAACAGATTGAAGAGAGGGACATGTTAGCCAGGAGCCAGGGAGACCAAGAATCAGGCCACTGGTTTCCCTGTTACAAGGACAAAGAGAAAGGTGAAACAGAATAGCCCTGCACTACAAAGAGAGGTTACAGGCTGGGCTTCTACCCACAGCTTCTACCTATGTACTGTAGGTGATAATGTACGTGGAAATGTGTAGGGACTTGGCATGACTAGCTTAGACAGGGTAACAGGACAATTCGCTCAAAAGCTCAACTTTGTGATGACAATTCTTTTGTGATTTAATAGCTGCTCCACTGTGATGCCAAGATTATTCCATTGTGATGTCATACTGTATATCACAATAATTCTTGCATTATGATGTCACAGTCATTGCATTTGAAAGACACTGTCATCCCTCTTATTGACACAGCCAAGTGTGATGTCAAAAACACCCAAAAGTTGTTCTATTTCAATATGTAAAAGGTTTTGGACAAACAACAGAAAAAGCCAATCCTAAAGCTACTCTAGGCTGGTATCTCCATGACAAAGCACACGAAAACTACATTTCCACATAAGAGTGTAGCTCCAGATCCTAATATAGCCTACATGTGATGCTGGCCTCCTACTGGCTCCAGGTGAAGGATGAGGAAAGACGCAGACAACAGCTAACACAGCATAAAGAGAAGCTCAAATATTAGTCCATGGTCAGAGGGGGCCATTCTTGTGAAAGGGCCCTGTTTAATGAAGTACAAGCGTGTTGAATGACAAACAGATGGTGTTTTTTTGGGAGGCAGACAAACTGTTCAGTGCATCACTAACAAGGTTAATATGAGTCCCAGTGGGCAGACGGCTTCAGCCTCTGTGTTTATCCTCCTTGGTGCAGCCGCCCCTGTTAGTAATGGAAACAGCACCTGAACTTTGTGTCGTGATGTGATCTCACCTGGTCTGCTCACACAGACAAGGTGGTCAAAGCAGCCCGGAAACGCCTCTTCTTCTTGAGGAGACTGAAGAAGTTTGGCATGGACTCAGTCATCCTCACTAACTTCTACAGATGCACTATAGAGAGCATCCTGACTGGTTGCATCACAGTGTGGTATGGGAGCTGCACTGACAGGGACCGCAAGGCCCTACGTAGTGTGGTCCGGTCTGCTGAGTTCATCATCGGCAGGAAGCTCCCTGCCCTACAGGACACCTACCACTCACAATGCCTCAGGAAAGCTGGGAGGATTCTAAGGGACTGTTACCACCCATCCTTCAGTCTTTTTACCCCGTTACCTTCTGGCAGGCTATACCGAAGCATTCGGTCTCGCACACGCAGACTGGACAACAGTTTCTTTCCAAGGGCCATCAGACTTCTGAATGGACATTGATATGGACACTGATACACTTCTCACTAGCCACTTTACACACTGTCACTTTCAGCTACTGGTTGCACTCTCAGCTACTGGTTGCATTAGCAATATTGCACCAATTGTACCCCACCTGTCTTAGGTTAGTATAGGTGATTAGGTTAGTAATATGTGTATTAGAGGTTTAGTATACCGTATTGTATATTATTTTGTATATTAGGAGGTTTATTATATAATATTTTATCCATAGGTGTAATTTATGTTCTTAGTACTCATATGTCATGTTATGCCAGGTTGCTTTGTGTTGTCTTGTCCTAAGAATTTCAGTGCCTGGTCTGACCTTGTGTTGTTTGTGCATCTGACAATAAATGTGCATTTGCTTTGTGTTATGTGATCATGCAGACATTATTCAGTTGGAGTTGGTTTACATTTAGTCATTTAGCAGACACTCTTATCCAGAGGGACTTACAGTAAGGACAGGGACATTCCCCCCAGAGGCAAGTAGGGTGAAGTGCCTTGCCCAAGGACACAACGTCATTTTGCACGGACGGGAATCGAACCGGTAACCTTCAGATTACTAGCCCGACTCCCTAACCGCTCAGCCACCTGACTCCCTTATTAGTCTGGTTGTTTCTTTTGTTGAAAAAAAGCTTTTGGGCTTGAAAGCACTTGACAACAAAACAGCTTAGGTCATTCATCATTCATGAGACAATGTTACCTTACTCTATCCAGAGCAATACACCTGCATTTAGTTTTGATCTATTGATCTATTATGCATATATTTTGTCTATAATATATGGATTCCTGACTGCGGTTCCCATTTGCCCAAAGTGATTCTAATTACAAATTCACAGAGGTAGATGCACCACAGCGCTTATCTCCATCCAATTGATAAACTCCCTTAATTAGAAATGGGCCGCCTCGATGACGAGTCTTGGAATGAACTGTTTCTCTGAGATGCCTCTGCTGTCTCCCTTCCCATTCAAACAGATAGTTTATACATGCTGGTGCGCTAAGCTGGGGGCTACTATTCAATTCACCAGAGCTGCTGTTGCATAGAGGAGGCCAGATAAGCCTCATTTGAATAATTCCCATATTGCTCTTCTTTATCTGCACGACTCCCCCCTTCCCCAACCCACCCCAAAATCACAAACGTGCGCTGTTTTGGTTGCAAAGTTGTTTGACTAAATGGCACTACTGCTAATCAATATCAAGCTTAAGGCACAATATTATTTTGCTTCAGATGTTATTGACAACCCCTCTGACCATATAAGATGTGTAATAGGCTTTGACTGTGCAAAGAAATTGGCTTTTGATTTCTGTTGGGGTCTGTGTTTGTGGTGTCAGGGAGGATTTGCTGAAGGCATAGTACAGTGTGCTACCAAGGGGGTTGCCACACTCAGATTATATGGCACTGTAGCAAGAAAGTGACTTGTTTTGTTAGCAGCACTAACTGGACTACTGCTGTTTAGTGGGGTCCCAAACAGTCATCTAAAGAGCCATGATCCACTGCCATGAAGCCCATAGAGGGCTCTGTATGGTCTGTGGACATGGTTTGATCTCATGTTTATCCAACAGTATACCAGCTAGAATGGAGCTTTGTGAAAATATGAGAGACATATTGAGAGATAGATAAAGAGAGAGAGTGTGATAGCGAGAGAGAGAGAGAGAGAGAGAGAGAGAGAGAGACACACAGAGAGAGAGAGAGAGAATGATTAAAGAGCAGGGAAATCAGACAAATTTGGATCAACAAGTGTGTGAGACGCACACAGAGAAGACACTGTCATGTTGATTTCTCTTGTGGATTCGACATGACCTCGGATGTAGGTCCATTTAGGCACCTGCCATTTGAACACAGTATATTTCATGCTAATCAAAGCCACTTAGTGAATACATATTAGCATGCAACATAGAGCAACAGGGTCCGGTGGTGAAGTGGCCTCTGTGATATGAATATGAGAAGACGGATATTGTCTGCATGCTCGTAAGACTGTCTTCTATGGAGAGGCTGGCTCATCCGTGGGCCCTCTCTGATCAGCTTTGTCATCAGGTGTGACAATGACTAAACACTTCCTGAATGGGAGTGGACACGGCCTGAGGGTTTTACATTACAAGTCTGGTCTTTGTTCCGTTGCACTATAATGTAGTACTTATTGTTGTAACACTCAAGAGGAGCCAATACATATGCAATATTTAACCTTTAGATGGTTGTAATATGATCTGCTTGTTGAATTACAATTAAATGTTTGTTGTCATGCAGCTCTTTGAAACCATGCTGTGCCTAAGTCTTCTGCACAATCTTAATGACATTTCCCTGTAGTCATGGAAGACAAAAATAGTAGATCAAAAGTAAGATAGAGATCGAATTGCTCTTTAGTTGAAACATAAAATGTAAGCTTCTTATAGTAATTTGTGACCATATCGGAGGGGACCATCCAGTAGAGAAAGAAAAAAAAAGAATGAATGTTTTTTACAATTTAGAGTAGGTGGCTTTAAAAACGTGTGTTTAGAGATACTTAAAGGCGAGAACGAAATGATGAAAGCTGTCTGTAAATCAAGTATAAGATAATAAAATTCAATGGCACTGATTCAAGGACCAAATTGCACTGGATTTACAGTAGCCTACATGGTCTGAGATAATACGATTTTACCCAAAAACTGTTTGCTTATAGCCTACTCTTTATTTCGACCTCGACCCCGCCATGTTCGCGGGAAGGAGAGTTGCTTTTGATGCAGGTGCTTTCACTTAGATTGTTGATGGCTAGTTCTCTTGACATCTACCCAGTTCCGCCTGTTTTTTGTTTTGTTTGTTGGTTATTTGTTTTGTTTTTTTCATTTCCTATCTCAGACCGTTTTCTGCTTACCTTTTACATTCTCGCTTTGCCTCCCTCCGACTATGTTGGTTTCTGCAGACTGCGGAGCATCTTAAAGCAACATTTGCATCTTCTACTTTTTACACTTTTTGCAGTCATATCGACGAAGTTGGACCTTTTAGTGAAAGAAAGTGTACACTTCTTTTGTAATTACTTGTGTTTTTTTTGTGTCATGATATTGGTAAACTGAAAGAAGAAATGAACGAATGAATGAACGCAAGATCATCGGTTTTGTAGGGTGATAAAATCCTTAACTCAGGTTCCAGAGACCAGTCAGGTGCCAGAAGAGTATAAGATGCTCTTCAAACATCATTCATCGCTGAAGGAAATAGAGAAAAGGGGATGAGACAAGCACAGTTGTTCATGTTGCGAATATAGTCATTGATGTTGATGTTAGAGGGTATTTTTACGCATCGCAAATTAGAGATACAACCCAGAAAATGTGGTTAGGATGGTTTTATACGTTTCCGTAGGATTCTTTGTCTGTTAACAGGATTGAAGAGGAATAAACAAATCTGCCTTCTCTCAAAATCTTTTCATCGGAAGATTACAAAGGTGGAGCGACCAGGGAACGCTGATGACGGAACTATTAATCCTTTCAGTGCACCAGAAGCACCAAAGGGTATTGGAAACGTTTGGATGGAATTTGGGCGAATGTTTAGACCTGTACATGCGTTTACATGAAACTGGTGACTAGAAGTTAAATTTTTTCAGTCTGGAATTACCTTTTTCCATCTCATTCAACAAATTATAAATGAGGGGAATACATTTGCCTTGTCGTTTTTAATGGTGGGAATGTTATTGCGGATAGCTGTCAATTTCTAATTTTTCTTGAACCTCAATCGTTTCCTCTTGAAGTATTACCTGATCTAAATGGAATTAGTTGAGTCTGAAGCCCCTTGTGAAAGGAACAGACATGGTACATGGGCACAGCTTCCTTCACGGTAAGTCACAAGCTCTCGTCACTTCTTTTATCCAATAATTTACTGGTCGGAGCGTAAACTGCGTAGCCTACCTTATGAGGTGCCCAACATTCACCAAATGTAGTTACCTAGGAGGCATGGACTGGAACTGATGTAGCTGTCGATATGATTGCTTTTTTCTAACCTCACGACGCGAATGTGTTTAGTTTCATACAAGATTAATAAATAAATCGATATCTTTGTTAATTGATTATAATTATTCTACATATGAACAATACATCGTTTTTTAAAGATGTATATTCGTTAGTTTACGTGAAGTCCATGGAGCGCAAATAAAATTGTAGGTGTTGAAGTTGGAATGAAGTTACATGTTGCACAGCCTCTCTAGTCTCCACTTTGATGAGGGCCACAATGACATGCTCTGCAGTCTTAGTTTCAACTTCACTCAAATACCGGGGTTCGGATATGAATCAGAACATTAGTAATTTTACTCATTACCGTGTGAAATCTTGAATAACAGAATGTGTTTTCAGAGCAACGTCCACAAACATAATGTAGTGAATTCATTAAATTGAATTGAATTAAATTGAAAACTCCCTTTTGATAACAAATTGCTCAGGATTTGACAGGACAGTTCTACCAGCATTCATTTGTTTCTCATTGCAGTTGTTGCAAGTCTTCTCATTCTTGGGCTATCTGGGGCAACAAAAAGGGATTCAACAGGTAATATCTATCTATCTATCTATGTGTCATATGTCGATTTATGTATCTGTCTGTCTGTACCCCTCTACCTACTTATGTATCTACCTAATAATAACCTTTTATGTACCTCTCTGTTCAGTGAAAAACAACTCTGGAGTCAAGCCCGCGGGCCAATGTGGAACGTGGGTAAAAGAGCCAGAAGGAGGGCTGTTCACATCCCCCAATTATCCAAACAAATACCCCCCCGAAACAGAGTGTGTTTACATCATTGAAGGTAAACATCTCCTCCAATCTCATCCCTACATGTATTTCAGGCAGTGAAACATGCCATGTGGCACAAGATATCGTAGACTCACAGCTTCAAATGTGTCTTTTTGTCAGTATGCCCTAATGAAACTATGTGTTTGGGGGCAGGTTTCTCAAAATATTGAGGTTTGAAGGGGCTCTCCAGGGGCTTTCTCTCCTGTGAATAAAGAACACTTAAGAAAAAGATTTCTGTTCTGTAATGAAATCCTAGGGACTGGACCTCTGGGTTCATATGCTGATGTTTGGAAGATGACTGTAATAGAATTAGACAGCTAGTTGCAATTGCAGTCTGTTTATTTTGCGGACTGGGGTTTGATATTTGATTAATCAGTGGAGTAGATTAGGTTGTGGCTTAACAAGATTATCCAGATGAATACAGGAAATACCCACCATGGAGTGAATATTCGAGGACAGAAAACACTGTCATCAGTGGTTTGGCTAGAACTGTATTATCAGATCCAACATGCATGATGGGTAGATATTTATCAAGTTGATATCCATATAAACGATGAGCATCTAAACCAAGCTATAATTAGCAAATGATCACTTGGTGACTGAATACACCATACTGCTCTTACAAATTTGTGTTTGTTATTTTGTGCCTCAAGCGCCTCCAAGGCAATGCATTGATCTGCATTTCGACGACAGCTACTCAATAGAATCCTCATGGGAATGTAAATTTGACAACATTGAGGTCAGAGATGGACCGTTCGGCTTCTCCCCGATCATGGGGCGTTATTGTGGTCAGCACAGCCCCCCCTTCATCAGGAGCAGTAGCCGATATCTCTGGATAAAATTTGTCTCGGATGGAGAACTGGAGGCGATGGGGTTTTCAGCCAACTACAACTTCACAGCAGGTGAGAATGATCTATCATAATCCACAATGTGCTGTCTCATATAAATCTATGTCAAATAAGACAAGCTAAAGATGTTCCTCAAGGCTATTACGAATCTGTGGTTATCCAAATGTACCCCATTTTACAGCACCGTTGAGGTTTGCTGTTTCCTTTGTGGCAACAATTGTGGGACAAACCAGGTGTCAGTTGGGTAATTCTACATATTAATTGTTTGCCCACAAGGCAGAACACTGCCACATCTCAGATTAATGTTGCTAGCGTGGGGAGTTTCTCCCTGACACATAGACACAATATACTCTTATTAATAGCAAGCTTACATGAGAACGTACTAACTAGTATCCAATGACTAGTTCTATTGATTAGTGAATAATGTAAGCACACCGGAAATTCCAATTTCTTCCACACTAGATGTAGAATGGCATGGATATTGACAGCTTCTGATCAAGCCCCTCGGAAAACGTTCTGTTTACAGGCCTGAGTGTGACAGGCTAATCTGGATTGTTGAGCACAATCTTCGCAATTATTGCTACACGTTAAATCTTGACTCCTAATTTCCATCACCTTTTGTCTTATTTCCCATTACTGAAGCCACATGAAGATTTATGATAACCCTTCAATGCATAACCGTGATTTAATATTCATCTTGCTCACCCTTGGCTGGGTTTAATAACACTGTCAAGTTTTCGGTGTTTTTGAGGGTTTAAAGCCACACGGTCTGGCAGGAGTAGGAGGGTAGTTCTTAATTGCGGCAAAGAAGACCGTTTTGTCCAGGATAATATTTCATTTTCCCCCCACTGTCTATATAGGAGCATGAAATATGTGTTGTGGTTTTCTTTCACCAAGTACAACACACAGTGTATACTAACTGAATTGACATCCATTTATTTCCTTGATGCGTAGTCCGCAACCTCAATTCAGTGACCCCAGAGCAGTTCTTGGGGAAAAGTACTTGACGGGTTGATAGGGTGGGAAGGGAGGGTGGAATGTGATTTCTGGTCTATGCATTCATAGCCATTTTGACTGTGTTGCCATGGACAACTGAAAGATGTCTATAGAAAGATGCTCAATACAGAATGATTGTAGAGAAATATACTATGTGATTATGTGAGTCAGGTGGCTGAGCGGTGAGGGAATCGGGCTAGTAATCCGAAGGTTGCCAGTTCGATTCCCGGTCATGCCAACTGACGTTGTGTCCTTGGGCAAGGCACTTCACCCTACTTGCCTCGGGGGAATGTCCCTGTATTCACTGTAAGTCGCTCTGGATAAGAGCGTCTGCTAAATGACTAAATGTAAATGTAATGTGTGTTGGGGAAAAAGGGGAGAGAGTAAAGATGGTTGTTTTCACATACATGGCACTATGATGGAGTACAACACTTCCTATATGGTTTCCCTACATTTCTCCAGGACATATTACTGCCAAGTTCAAACTGCTGTGCTCACAGACTCTCATCTCCAATTGCTGAGAGGGAGAGGGAGAGAGAAAGAGATAGAGAAAAAGAGAGAGAGAGAGAGAGAGAGAGAGAGAGAGAGAGAGAGAGAGAGAGAGAGTAGAGAGAGAGAGAGAGAGAGAGAGAGAGAGAGAGAGAGAGAGAGAGAGAGAGAGAGAGAGAGAGAGAGAGAGAGAGAGAGAGAGAGAGAGAAAGAGGGGTGCCCGAAAAAAAAACTTGTCCTCCACTGTCTTGATAAGAAATATCTGTGGCATATGATTTACATAATTAAAGGAGATAAAAGTCCTGAATTCACTCGCCATGATGCTCCAAAGATCTTGCAAGATATCAGAGTGCCTCACATCAGCCCTGCTGCAGCTAGCATTAGCACATGCTAAACCAGCCGGGTGGCTCCGCATGAATGACAAGTATGGAGGAAAAGAGACCGGATGGAGGGGGGGGACATGTGTGGCTTCTGCTCTGCTCTGTCATTAGGAAGAGATCCAGCACTTTGCGAAGTCTGTGTCTCTATGAGCTCTAGACCGTTTCTCCCCCTCTGTTGTCCCCAGTGCTGATGTCATTATGGCAGCTGGTGAAGCAAACAGCAGCTTGCTGAGATCTCCGTTTGACCTGAGTCATATTCTGTTTTCCATGTACACACACTGAGTGTGCAGGTGTGTGGTGTTTTCCATGTACACACACTGAGTGTGCAGTTGTGGTGTTTTCCATGTACACACACTGAGTGTGCAGGTGTGGTGTTTTCCATGTACACACACTGAGTGTGCAGGTGTGGTGTTTTCCATGTACACACACTGAGTGTGCAGTTGTGGTGTTTTCCATGTACACACACTGAGTGTGCAGTTGTGGTGTTTTCCATGTACACACACTGAGTGTGCAGGTGTGGTGTTTTCCTGCACTGTGATCTGTCAAGTGGATCGCAAAAGAGAGGCAAAAGAGAACAGTTGTTTGAAATGAACAGCACACTGACTGAAATGAAAATGTACTGACTGAAATTTACTGAGGACAGTCTAGAGAAGGTGGTCCACGACTTTACTCTTGGTCTAATGGTACTGTTGGATTTAGTAGTGACTTGTCAATAGGACATTTTGTAAATTTGGTTTGTAACAACAGGCTCAGCAGTGTCTAACTTCAGCATTCTTTCATCCCACAAGCACATTTCTTATCTTACTGTAGCAGGGCCACACAGCCCCTGTTGTCCTGTGACTTTCTTCAAGTGTCTGGAATCGATTTAGAATGACAGAAACGCCTGTTGAATTTAATCCAATCAGCACCAATAATGTTGTGTTTGATTAGCAAACCAGACAGAGCTGTGACTACACTGATATAGAATAAATAATAACAATACAAATCCAGGTAGCCCAGCTAGCGATTCTTCCAGAAAGCAGAAAGTCTGGATGAGTGATGCGTGTACCCTGTATCAGTGCCAGGAAACAACTGTCTGTCCCCCTTTATTCCTCATCGCTGCAAAACTCCAACACCAAGATTATAACAGGAAATGGCTCAGGTTCTTATCTTCGTCAAGGAGGATATCACTGCTTTTGTCCTTGGGGGCATGATCAGCAAAGGTGCTATAGAAGGTTGCTATATAGATCCTGCTGGCTGCTAAGGCTAGGGCTGGGGCTAGTTGGAATGCTGGTTCACTTCTTGAAACACAACTGTGTACGTGGTCTCCAGCCCCCCAGGCCCTCTGCTCCTCCAGCCCCCCAGGCCCTCTGCTCCTCCAGCCCCCCAGGCCCTCTGCTCCTCCAGCCCCCCAGGCCCTCTGCTCCTCCAGCCCCCCAGGCCCTCTGCACTAGTAGGGTAGATTAAATGGTATTGGACGACAATCTCCAACTGGGTTAAGTAAAAGCTCTGGTGCTTCTGTCCCCCCTCACACTCTATTACTGTGATCACGGGGCTGTTTGAACACTTGGTTCCGGCCGGCAGTAAGGCTGAGGGAGCCTCTCCTGCAGCTGCTTTTCTGCAGGGAGTCATAAGGACAAGTAGCCCTGATCCCACTGCAGCTCAATTGTTTTTCCGGTGGAAAATACAATAAAAACCTCAGTTGGCCCTTTTAGGTTTCCCAACGGAAATCTTTTTTTGTGGCACTATGTCCGAGTTTGGGAATGAAATATAGATACGAACTGTAGGCACTCTCGGATGATTGAGGTGGGAGGTTTGTAGGACCATTGTGGAAACAAACAAACTAGGTGGAGATATGCCTGAGCTCAGATCTGATAGTCTGTAATAACATCATGAAATATGTGATTTGGAGACTTATCTAGCTGTTTGTCTATCCAGTGTTGAATTTAATGGGAATGGCTCCATAGCAACTGTCATACTAAGCAACACTTTTTATATGGAGGTTTGGCTACGTTTGGTAAATAATTATTCATGGAATTGCTAATTATGCTAATAAATGATTTATATATATATATATCTTACAAATAGTACAGCACCTTGTAACAGAGTGCACCTGACCAAGCCAAACTGAATTCAGTATCTCACTGTATACATTAGACATTAGTTGGTTAGATTGCTGAGCGGTTAGGGAATCGGGCTATTAATCAGAAGGTTGCCGGTTTGATTCCTGGTCATGCAACTGACGTTGTGTCCTTGGGTAAGGCACTTCACCCTACTTGCCTCAGGGGGAATGTCCCTGTACTTACTGTAAGTCGCTCTGGATAAGAGCGTCTGCTAAATGACTAAATGTAAATGTACATTCAAAATGATGGGCTTTATTAACAGCTTGTGACTTTTCAACCAAATTCTCTAGAAGTTTTTGCTGTGATGCAGAGGCCAGACCAGGGCTAATTAAGCTCTCATGTAGTTGTGTCTTTGATTGATTGAACCACTTAGACTTCAACCACTTTCTAAGTGGACTGAGAATGCTTCTGGATTGGATTCAGTCTAATGACATTTTGAGATGAGAGGGAGAATTGGAGGTATGGACCTATTCTGCAGGAGTCAAGTCCATGAGATTGGACTTGAATGGATTCAAACAGGAACATAGAAAATTGATGGAACACACATACACACTAACCACCTCACTGGCGTGGATGTTAGCCACGGAAGGGCTTTACAACACTTTGAAAGTATTTTCCCCCCCACTTGAGATAAGAGGGAAGGCTACTGAGAGATGGAGCGAGAACCAGGCGAAGAATCGGAAAGAGTCGGAAAACCCATTTCAAAGGGAGAGGTCCAAACAGCCTGCGAAATCTGAAATGAAACTAACTAACAAAATCTCCTCACACAATAAATAATGCATCAAGAGGAAACAACATGAAATATCGTTTGATCTCTTCAAAAGGGAGGGGGGGAAGGTTTTAATACAAGTCATGCT